>NW_013668884.1:143867-149533 GCF_000517525.1 Limulus polyphemus | reverse complement strand
GAAATATTTATAAAATACGAACAAATGTGTATTTCATAAATGGAACCACTGAGATCAGCCGATTAAAAAATAGTCTTTAGGATCACCACGCCATCTATAATAAAACTCTAAATGTAACAGGTTTGACAGAAAATTAAATACCTGAAGTATAATCTCAGGAATATAAGTGACGTTAGAATCCTACTAATATAATTATATCGTTTTACTGTACTTCTGAAAGTTGGCTACCAAGATACTTCACAAATCCTTTCCTCCATTTTTTTCTTTAGCGTTTTCAATGGACGATAAACTCCACTTGTCAGAAATACATAAATATAACTTCAGGCCATCAGGAATATTGACTAAAAACTAGTCACCACAGTCAGCAACACATGTCACGATAAACTCCACTTGTCGGAAATACACAAATATAACTTCAGGCCATCAGGAATATTGACTAAAAACTAGTCACCACAGTCAGCAACACATGTCAAGATAAACTCCACTTGTCAGAAATACATAAATCTGTTTAGTTTTCAAGAACATTGGCCAAGAATAAACCACCACAGCCAGAAGCACGTGCCAAAAGCCCTCTAGTGACCATAAACAGCAACCAAAAATACACACCACTGATGAGAAATACCTGGAGGTAGATGATACACAAACAAAAATTGAAAGGAAAACTCTTTTAGGCAGAGAAAACCTCCACTCATTAGGAACACATTCAAAAAAACATCATTTAGTTCATCAACAAGCTTTAGGTATAGGTACCGTGAAAAGATAAGAAAAACTAGTCACCACATCAGCAACACATGTCAGCCAATATTCGTGATGGACTATGAGCCAATGTTCCTGTTGGACTAAAGTTATATTTGTGTATTTCTGACAAGTGGAGTTTATCTTGACATGTGTTGCTGACTGTGGTGACTAGTTTTTAGCCAATATTCCTGATGGCCTGAAGTTATATTTATGTATTTCTGACAAGTGGAGTTTATCTTGACATGTGTTGCTGACTGTGGTGACTAGTTTTTAGCCAATATTCCTGATGGCCTGAAGTTATAGTTATGTATTTCTGACAAGTGGGGTTTATCTTGACGTGTGTTGCTGACTGTGGTGTTTATCTTGTTCTTGGTAAATCGGCCAATGACAAGCTGTAAAAACAATGCTACAAACGGAGGCTTGAGCCATCATCTACTATTTTAAGTCGTATCAAACGAACCCTTGCAAGAAGTGCCATCAAACGTTACTTTCGTATGGTGATGTGACTTCGCATATTTTGCTACCCACATACTCGCTCCAGATTAGCCCTCATTCGCGGCATTAAAATAGTAAAGTTGAAATGACTGCCAAATACGAACCGTTCATCCGTTCATTTAAACGCGAATTCTGCCAAATTTTATTTAATCAGTTCGCCACAACGACTCGTGATACCGGACATATAGACGGACAATTGGAAAATGTTGTTTGTCAGAGAGTAAACAAAAGCAAGATGCTATACATCTACAGTACTCTACGTTTTCTGATAGTTATTTAAAAAGTGCGAAATAGTAAAACTGGGTCGTGGTTAGAAGATAAAATCAAATAAATTTCATCATTATCGTTGAATTATACGCTAAAACTTTCCGTGTAGTGAAATATGTTTAATAATTGATTCGATAAAAGTAAGTGTCTGTAATGGACGAGTATGATTTCAGACAGTTTGATTTATAAATCACGTTTACGAGTTTGTTTTTAATGTTGGTCATTGAATTATAACACAAAACTTTAAAGAACGGAATTTGGTCTATGTAGTTAATTTAAGGGAAGGCTTAATAAATAATGTTTTAATATGGTGGATCGTACGGTCTGGATGGACTTTAAGGTTCCTTCTTGTTTTTAAATTATATATGAAGCATAGTTTAAACAAAAAAAGTCTGCATAAATAGGACTATATAATTGCAATTATACAGACCTATGTATTACAACTGAAAACAATGTACTTTCAAGGTTTCTAGATTCTGAAGCGATTGAACTACAAAGTATTGTACTTTTTGCTTATGTGAGCGCGGATTAACCCTTTTAAAAGAATGAACGTTTTTGTGGTTGAAAGTAGTAAGATGGTTGTGTGTATTCCATTAGTATGTACATGCAATAAAACATATTTGTCTAGTGATGGCCAGAATCTTGTCCTTCTAGATGATGATATTACTTTAACGGCACCTTTACTCCACAAGCAAGGTAGTTTATTACCACTAGATGGCGGGAAGCTCACTATTACTATGTCTTACGAAGTAGCAGGTGGTTGAGCCAACTGTTTCTGTTTGTTTTTTATTAATATTAAGTATCAACCGTTAGTTAGCAGGTTTCTCCCAAGATAATTATCAACCGTTAGTTCACAGGTTTCTCCTGAGATAATTATCAACCGTTAGTTCACAGGTTTCTCCTGAGATAATAAGTATCAACCGTTAGTTAGCAGGTTTATCCTGAGATAATAAGTATCAACCGTTAGTTAGCAGGTTTATCCTGAGATAATAAGTATCAACCGTTAGTTAGCAGGTTTCTCCTGAGATAATAAGTATCAACCGTTAGTTAGCAGGTTTCTCATGGAACCTTCAGTGACATCTTGTGTTTCATAATAAACACCGTCGGATTATTTCCTGACTAAGAATCAGATAGCTGTAAAAAGCTTAATTAGACCAGAAATAAGATATGAACATCAATGATTTTCGGATTTCTTTACATATCTTACAACTATAAAGCTAACCCGTATATCTGACACGAACGAAAAAGCTTGGCTTAATTTATTGTGTTAGGTAGTACCAATTACACAGTTGTTTTTTTCTAAATTAGATAAGAAGTTGATACAAAAAACTACATTCTCCCTCCCTCTAGTTTTTCTTTCTCTGCCCTCGTACATTCTTAGAACTGGATGTTCTCCTAATTAAAGACCCCATCTTTCCTTCTTGTTCCGTCCAGGAGCTGTTTTTTTCTTCTTCTTGTTTTCTCTGAATTAATTGCTACTTTTTAAAGCCTAAAGTTTACAAAATGTTTGGTGTTACCTCTACGCACACACACGAGATTTAGTTGATTTTTTTTTCCCATTACACATAATACCGAGTGAGATATTATATATATATTATCCTTCATTCGGTATCCATGGAGCTCAGAGTTCGATTATATATGGATACGAGTACTCGTTCATTTCCATAATCAAACCCTTTTTGTTTAAAACGCCCCCTAGTGACTTAACGGTAAGTCTGAAGGCTCATGACGCTAAAAACCAAATGTTGATGCCCGTGGTGGGCTTAACACAGATAGCTCATAGTATAGCTTTGTGCTTAACAGCAAACAAACAAACTTTTGGAAAAGGCCGAAACATTATCTAGGGGCAATACTAGCACCACCAACTCTGTACCCCTGAACGTTCTAGGGGCAATACTAGCACCACCAACTCTGTACCCCTGAACGTTCTAGGGGCAATACTAGAGCCACCATCTCTGTACCCCTAAACGTTCTAGGGGCAATACTTGAACCACCATCTCTGTACCCCTGAACGTTCTAGGGGCAATACTAGAGCCACCATCTCTGTACCCTAAACGTTCTAGGGGCAATACTAATGCCACCATCTCTTTACCTCTAAACTTTCATTAAAATCAAAATTTAGACTTTAAAACTTTTATTTTTTCACTTCATATGATAAATAAATCAAAGCGTTTACTTTAAGCCTGAATGATAAATTGTAATAATGCTAATAAAAAAGTCCTAAGAATGTACTCTCTTAACATATAAATGTTGAACATTTAACAGAATTACGTTGTAAACTTACTTAGTCAAAACGTCATGATAATAATAATGTTTACAGTCAATACGTACAGAGGTCGATCACTGAATAATGACCTTTAGCAGGTCCATTATTGCACTGACCAACTGGGGGTGTGTATTTTGCAACATGTTTGCGACTTTTGTTAATATATTATGGCTGCTTAAGTCTCTCTCTGTCCATGTATGTAATTATAAATCCTAGTTCTGGTATGTATGTGCAGGTGTCTCTGCTTCTTACAAAGATGGAGTTATATTGGTTAAAGAGGATTAACGAGTCCACATGCACCAGCTCCATAGAAACAAACCATCATTTTATTTACTAACCACTCCATAGAGATCACTATCGTTGCTATTACTCTTTTAGAAAAATATTAGTTTCCTTAGCAACCACTCGATAGAAGCCATTAGTTTCCTTAGCAACATCCCACTTTTCTGTACTTTTCTCACAAATCAACCCTAATAATTCATTAAAATAATCGCTGCAACAATTTTTCACGATAATCTTATAAAGCATCAAATACAGTGTAAGATAAATCTGTGCGAACTGTATAAATACATGTACTGATTATTAACTAAGATATAATTATTCTGAATGCGATAAGCTACTCTGTTTTCAACTGTAACGTTCCATTATCCCATGCAATTGTTCACTTACAAAATCTGTAAAAACGCGACTATTTGGAACTTATTCGTTCCATCAGTCCTGTAAACTATGACGTGTTTGACACACTACATATTTATATAGACATTCCTAGAACGTGTAGTAGTTGGTCTAATACTAAAACGGAAGTAACTTCCGCTACAACCAATTTAAATTCCTGTAAACCATGGCCTAGTGTGACACTACATATTTATATAGACATTCCTAGAACGTGTAGTAGTTGGTCTAATACTAAAACGGAAGTAACTTCCGCTACAACCAATTTAAATTCCTGTAAACCATGGCCGAGTGTGACACTACATATTTATGTAGACATTCTCAGAACGTGTAGTTGGTCTAATAGTAAAACGGAAGTAACTTCCGCTACAACCAACTTAAGCTGTCGCGGGATTGGTTCTAGTTTTCTTACCGGTAAGAATGGTGAATTACACTCCACAGGACGCTGTAGATTTTTGTATAGTCTGTAACAATAAAAGTACAAAAACATTTTCTTTTAATTAATTTATTCAAAATTATAGCTACAAATAAAGCATTTTTATATCTTTTCTGCTAATGCACAACAATAAATCTGTAATGTAACCTTTAGAAATTTTTATCGTTAATTATACAGATCCAGAGGGATAACTTTCATCCAGCCTCACCGGATCAAGTGGTTACAGTAAGAATTGTAAATATTTTGTATCAAGATTTTTTTTACTTTCATTGAAACATCTAGTCAGTCATTCGGTATGGATCACTAAGTTATATTATAATTTTCTCTTAAGTTTGCCGGTTAATTCAAGATGGAGTGGCAGCCATTTTTGGACCAAAGTCTCCGTCCTGTAGTGCTCTTGTCCAGTCCACGTGCCACGCGATGGAGATTCCACATATCGTGACCAACTGGGAATACCGTTTCCTTCCGGATGCTTTCTCTGTAAACATCTATCCGCACGCTCCAGTGTTAGGCCGAGCATATCTTGACCTGGTACTGACCAAGAAATGGAAAACCTTTACAATAATCTACGAGGATAATGAAGGTTAGTACATGTAATCAGTGTTTTTATTGGTCAATTTGTTTCCAAGTGGCTAGTTAGTACATGTAATCAGTGTTTTTATTGGTCAGTTTGTTTCCAAGTGGCTAATTAGTACATGTAATCAGTGTTTTTATTGGTCAGTTTGTTTCCAAGTGGCTAGTTAGTACATGTAATCAGTGTTTTTATTGGTCAGTTTGTTTCCAAGTGGCTAA
>NW_013668884.1:139035-142939 GCF_000517525.1 Limulus polyphemus | reverse complement strand
CCAGCCTCTTTCACCATGCGAAACTCCGCCCACTTGAAGCAGTATTTTAACTATACGTAATTAGATAACCAGCCTCTTTCACCATGCGAAACTCCGCCCACTTGAAGCAGTATTTTAACTATACGTAATTAGATAACCAGCCTCTTTCACCATGCGAAACTCCGCCCACTTGAAGCAGTATTTTAACTATACGTAATTAGATAACCAGCCTCTTTCACCATGCGAAACTCCGGGTCTTTGCTGCCAGGGTCTAATAATATGACGAAAGAGTTAAAAAAGGAACCAGCTATTGGTTTTACGTGCAGAAGACATTCCAAATTTGAAGTCCACGAAGCTAATACTTTGTCTTTGCTGCCAGGGTCTAATAATATGACGGAAGAGCAAAAAAGGAACCAGCTTTTGGTTTTACGTGCAGAAGACATTCCAGATTTGAAGTTCACGAACCAGATGATTTCTGTTATAATTACATACAAATCTGTCAATATCTCGACTCGGTTGAGATATGTTCCAGGATTTAGAGCACATCGGATACACTCTGTGCTATTTTGAAAGGTTTACTACCAATATTTCATTTTCATAAGTGTCGTTGACTGTGCTTCGACTTTAACCATTGGTGGATGTCGGAGGAGATTAAAGGCACTTCTTTCAAGAAGACCAATCACGAACACTGTAGGTTCGCTGTTTGGCACTTACTTTAAGCTTGGCGGTATAGAATTGCAATGTTTTGGATCTTGTTGCTGTTCTTGGAACTGATTGTCCTTGTTAAGGATCCTCCAAAACGCCTCGCCTGTTTCGAAGAATTTCAGTCAGTGGACCAGGAAGATTGTCCTGCACAGTGGACACTAAAGCAGATTTTGAACGCTTACTTGTTTTCTCACTACAACAAATCGTATTTCTTGAAGAACTAACAAAGGTGGTGCTGGGGGGGGGGGGAGAGAAAGGCAAGCGTTTTCTGTAACATGTGGTGAAATTTGAAAAACGATTCTCAATCAAACTTCATTTTATGAACTGAAACAGATAGTACTAAATCGTAGGTTGAACTTTCTTTAAGCAGAACTGTTGATACTGAAACAGTTGATACTGTAGTACGTTGCCGCAAGTTGCACTTCCGTCAAACAGAACACTCAAATTAAACTGTTTTGTTTTGTAATTAAGCACAAAGCTACACAATGGGCTATCTGTCATCTGCCCACCACGGGTATCGAAACCCGGATTCTAGCGTTGTAAGTCCGCAGACATACCACTGTGTCATTGGGGGGGGGGGGGCAAATTAAACTAACTCAATTTTGAACAAAACGACAGCGGTGCTATGACGTAATATATGAGCGTTATTACTCTGTGCAATCGATTTACTTCTGCAATGACCAAGCACGTGCTAGAAGTCAAACGCATCGTTAGGAGAGAGGTCGACTATAAATGAGTTTCAGACCTTTACAGAAATGGAAGAGCTAATGCTTGAACTAATTATCCTGTGACCTCTTACAAATGATAAAGTTCATTATACAGCCTTTGACAATGCATCAAGCAAGACTAAACCACACGATCTCGTCAAAATAATTAATATTAATTAACGTGGTAGCGAAACAGTTTTATTCCGGGTTGAAGCTTGGTGACCCGAAAGTACAGATGACACCTAAAACTGATCCTTTCAGTGAGGGTTATGCAACAAGATTTTCTGACGCGAATTTTTCTTATTCGCGATGATAAAAGTCACTAAATTTTAGCGTTTTGAAGAAAGAAGTGCATGAAAAGATCAGTCACCACCAGAAACTTCGAGAAGGTGTGACTACAACGTCAGATGATTGCTCAAACTTTGTATTTTGAAATTATTTTGTATTTTCCTTTTCAGCCCGCATGTCGCATCAGTAGCGAGTTTATGTTCTTAGATTGTAAACAGTGCAGTTTCCGAGTTGAAAGAAGTGAAACGAAAGACTGTGTGTCGTGAGTAAATAGGCCCCGGCATGGCCAGGTGGTTAGGGCGCTCGACTCGCAATCTGCGGGTTCGA
This sequence comes from Limulus polyphemus, assembly GCF_000517525.1. Taxonomy (NCBI): domain Eukaryota; kingdom Metazoa; phylum Arthropoda; class Merostomata; order Xiphosura; family Limulidae; genus Limulus; species Limulus polyphemus. Next base: position 140,933 of record NW_013668884.1, on the reverse strand, counting down.
ATCCCCGTCACACCAAACATGCTCGCCCCTTTCAGCCGTGGGGGCGTTATAATGTGACGGTCAATTCTACTATTCGTTGGTAAAAGAGTAGCCCAAGAATTGGTGGTGGGTGATGATGACTAGCTGCCTTTCCTCTAGTCTTACACTGCTAAATTAGGGACGGCTAGCGGAGATAGTCCTCGTGCAGCTTTGTGCGAAATCCGTAACAAACAAACAAACAAACAGTCGTGAGTAAATCTTGCAGTTAAATACCAATATTAGGAAACATTATAGTCATGTCATGTTTTTAACCCTTTTTTTTTTCAGGTTACGTTTGATTTTTATGGAAGGTTGTTGTAAGCATCTTCAGGTTGTCTTGTAGTTAAAATACTGCTTCAAGTGGGAAGGTACTAAAGAAAAATGTTTATTAGAACCCTCCCGACTTCTTGCACTTTTTTGTTGTTTTTTGGCTTCTGAAGAATCTTTGTGTTTAATGATTCTAACAAACCTACAGCCACACGGTACAAGTGTGATTTGTCCCGAGTTTGTAAATCCCTCTTTACTGTAAAGTAAATATAGAAGTCTCTATCTCAACAAATGGCTAGAAGTGGATGGTGCACCCCATCAGACTTTATAAATAATAAGTGGCTAGTAGTACCAATGACAGGGAAGTTCATCTCTGTCAACCAGTGACGATAAGATGAAAGTAATATTATATGTGTGTGATATTTAATTTGAATGATTATTTGACTGTCACTCTTATAGCGCACTCACGAACTCAAAGTAAGGAACGTGTTTAAGCAGCAGTATGCCAAGAAACATAAACACTAGGATCTACAGTTCAAACACCCTAATCAATAGGTCATACTCGGCTAGATATTAAATCTAACAAAGTTTTATGGACGCCGTCTTTATGGGGCTCTCCAGGAAAATTAAAATGGGGCATAGACGGATTTATGTCGTTTTAGGTTACATTCCAGTCGCCACACCATGATTTTAGGTGATAATCAAGGGCCGTAGACAGGTTGGTAATTTAGAGGTTGGATTCTTTAGGTAAAATGCCCCCAATAATTTTGCCGACAAGTTTGCCATAAAACGTTTTTGTGTTCCCCTTTTATATTTTTTAATCAACATGTTCCGTGGGGGAGGTGGCTTTAGTGCCCCATTCTAATTTTGTAAATTAACTCTGTTCGTCAAACTAATGAAAGAAATGTAGCAGAGACAAACAATGTGTGACGTCAGTTTTATTCTGGCATCTTTCTGATCCAAGGAGAAATCACCTCCATAGTAAGAAGCTTGTCTGCGACGTGGAAACGTTGCCACGTTCTCTCCATCATACACACAGTCTATATAGTAGCGATCGATTCCAAACATTCCTCTCTCTATGAGAGAGAGAGAGAGTAGAATGAACTATGGTTCGAGCAGTTTGCGAAAACTTAATTGGTCATGCATACGTTTATAATTAGACAGATAACAGTACTGTTGATAACACTCCTGAATATGTTGGAGATGGAGCTGTCATCTATACTTCAACAGCTGAGAAGATGTCTACTGTTCACACTTTGTTGTGTAGACCTGTGGAACCAGCACCGCCGTCAGCACAGCCATATGGTAAGTCCATAGCCACAGCTGTACAACAGTTGGAAGAATACACTTAAGGGAAACAAATTGACCAATAAAAACACTGATTACGTGTACTAACTAGCCACTTGGAAACAAATTGACCAATAAAAACACTGATTACGTGTACTAACTAGCCACTTGGAAACAAACTGACTAATAAAAACACTGATTACGTGTACTAACTAGCCACTTGGAAACAAATTGACCAATAAAAACACTGATTACGTGTACTAACTAGCCAGTTGGAAACAAACTGACCAATAAAAACACTGATTACATGTACTAACTAGCCACTT
>NW_013668884.1:135439-138035 GCF_000517525.1 Limulus polyphemus | reverse complement strand
AGGCTGGTTATCTAATTACGTATAGTTAAAATACTGCTTCAAGTGGGCGGAGTTTCGCATGGTGAAAGAGGCTTGTTATCTAATTACGTATTCAAATACGTTTTTCTTATGTTTGTGTTGTTGCATTTCGCACAAAGCTACACGAGAGTATTTGCACTAGTTGTCTTCAATTTTCGACTGTTTGACTAGATGGAAGATAAATCTTTCACTAACCTTGGGAGACCAAATAGTGGGATTTAACCGTCACTCTTATAACGCACCCACGTCCTGGAACTTCAGCTTTAGTCTAAACACCAGGCCAGGTCTCGCTCGAGAAGTTTGTTAACGCGCACTTCATTTGAAAAGAATGGCTCACTGTGATTTATGGTACATATTTACATCTAGTGGTAAGTCGGGGGGGGGGTCTTTTTAATTTACCGGTAACGTATTTTTTTAGGTGTCAGATTAACTCGGGAACTTTTATAAACCCAGTGGAACGAAGAAGGAAATGTAAAAAAAAAATGTGTATCCGAGAATACAAATCTCGAACGTTGACAGTGAATTTATTTTCTGAGAACAGCTGTGCTGTGAAAGTGTACTCTTTAGATAATCTACTGCTCCCCCCCAGGAAAGTTGTATTAATCATATGGGTCCATTATAAAACGAGATGCATGACATCATTATATCCTGTCTAGATAATGTTTCGAATTAAATAATGACATTTAATTTCCTTGTGATTTTAAATGATATTATACCTAATTACAAAGGTAATACGTAAACAAAAGTTTTTATTGTGGCGCCCTCTGGTGGCAGAAATTTCTATAGTTTAATACATAAAATGTAATAATAACAGCACGTGGATATGGTGACCAAATATTCTTGATGTAGTAGTAATGAGAATATCTATTCGTTATGCTTTAAATCCTTTGTTTAAGGATGTAATATTCTTTGTTTAAGGGATATAATTAAAGTCTCTAAACTACGTGTCACCAGGGTAACTTCATTTATGAGCGATGTTGTTTATTTGAGTGCGAAGCCGCAAGTTAGACTATCTTCTGTGTTCACCGCGTGGAATCGAATCCCGAATTTTATCGTTGTAAGTCCATAAACTTACCGCTGACTACTGGGTGAGGTGGGGGACGAATTAGGAGCGAAGCATAAGTTAGGGAAAAACAAGGTTTGAAATTCAAAGCTAAGGATGACACGCGGAAAGCTACCAAAGAATTAAAAATTCAATAGGCCTAATATTTGTGATAAAAATCGTGTATGATCTGAAACAGAATTGTTAATAATATTCTGAAGAAACAATTTAAGTGATATTCCATGCTAATAGTGTTATTAGGTGTAAAGAAACTGTTACTGTTACGTTACTGTTATATGATTATTAGCATAAGGCTTATTTTATAGTTAAATTTTTAACTTTTTTCAAGCTTCTTGCACAGTTAATATTTTAAGATTATTTTGTTAATCCTTTTAACTAGTCACGAACTTATTTATTTTACTTTATGTTAGGCTTATTTCATGGTTCAAGTTTTAACATTTTAGGCTTGTGCAAGACAATAGATAAAAATTGGCGCTAGTTTACCCCTGGTGGAGAAAGGTCCAATTTTTCGAAAGTGCTCGTGTTATAGGTAGGGTTTTATATTAACGATATATTCAATACCCGTGATGGGGGGAGCACAGATAGCCCATTGTGTAGCTTTGTGCTTAACTTCAAACAAACGAAACTTTTCATTTTAATCACCCCCACCCCCGTGATACAGCAGTATATCTGCGAACTTACAACGCTAGAAACCGGGTTTCGATACCCGTGGTGGGCAGAGCACAGATAGCCCATTGTGTAGCTTTGTGCTTAACTCCAAATAAACTTTTCGTTTCAATCACTAGTTCTAAAGGACAGTTATGGGGCTGTTTGGAAAGTGGAAAATGCTTGCACTTTCAGCCAGAGGGTGGATATTAAAGTTTTCAAACAATGACTGCTATAACTATAACCATTATATTTGGTTTAGATATATAATCCTTTGCTCACCACTAATATTTTAGGCGTTTGAATGGCATGTTACACGTCACAATTAATTATCTGTTATCATTCAGCATAAAAATTTCTCTGAAGAAAAAATGGCGTCGAGGCCTAATATATTATTTGATTCGCTACTCCTGTTGCAGCAGACTAGTTTCGCCGAATTCACGGCTCATGAGCCTACTTTATTTGATTCGTCCTTTTAAATAGCGTTTGATTACGAAAAGAAATTAACAAATAAACAACAGTCTTAAAAAAAAAAGGCGTTCTCGTGTGTCGATCCCTTGTAGAATTTAAATTTAGACCATATAGAAGCCTAGCACGTTGATTAGTGAGATGTATGTGCTGTTATGATATTTTCGAAATGAGAAAAAAAAAGGATTTTCTGCATGGAAATAGCATTAGCTACTGAAACTTTAATTATCCTTCCAAAATCTGTATTTTCTGTGTAACCAATAACACAGGGCAGTTTATAGGTGTCTCTTCTTCATTTTTCATAATGTATATATATATTAAACTGAACAAATTTATCAAAATCTACACCCATTACTGCAGAAGTTATGGGCATGGCCAGGTGGTTACGGCGCTCGACTCGCA
>NW_013668884.1:134156-135029 GCF_000517525.1 Limulus polyphemus | reverse complement strand
AGATAGCCCTCGTGTAGCTTTGCGCGAAATTCAAAACAAACAAAGCGGAAGCTATGACACATAATAAGTTTTAGGCATTTTTTTCCCCTTTCTTCTCCAGTCTGAAGGCTTATAACGCTAAAAACCGGGTTTCGGTACCCGTGGTGGACACAGCACAGATATCCCATTATCTAGCTATGTGCTGAAGAACAAACAAACCAGAAGAAGTGAGTCGGAATTTTATATCTATACCATCCTTATCCGATGTTTAATCCCCGTTCTTAATGTGTGGTTTATTCGGTTTGTTTTCGTCCCTCAGAACGAGAATAAAACAAATTTCGACATAGGTTAGTGCATATTTTACTTAGCTTCTATTATCTTGTTTTTCACGCTGAGGATTGTGGGTTTAGAATTAAGATGATGCAAAGTTTGAGAATAGGTATTAGTCGAGTTCTCAGTGGGCATACAGCGACACCTGTGTTAAGAGACATTCCTTCTCCGTGGAAATCATTTGGTTTATAATTCTTGACGTCATCATGACGCTATTTGCTCGTGCCACATGCTGGCACCTCTTTGTACCTTGTACAATCGATTTTTTTTTCTTGCGTGTATCGGCCTTTCGAAGTAAGTCTTAATGTAAGTTTAAATACCTGCTGAACGAAAAGCCACCGTAAATATATTTAAAAGAAATATTGGTCTAAGAAAATTCAAATAAAGAACATGTGGGCTTTAGTTGCTTCAAGTATTATTCCTGAATAAATTACTCAGTTTAAAAATAATACACACACACACCTGAAACTTTTCAAAATTATGGCATGCGCTTAGTTCTTAAAACTCAACAAACTTAAACGCTAGTTACAACTAACTACTAATTCCTGCAAACTTATTAGAACT
>NW_013668884.1:129111-133103 GCF_000517525.1 Limulus polyphemus | reverse complement strand
TTGTGTCCACTTGACTGGACCCTGTCACCTCGAGCCGCTACTTGTGTCCACTTGACTGGACCCTGTCATCTCGAGCCGTTACTTGTGTCCACTTGACTGGATCCTGTCATCTCGAGCCGTTACTTGTGTCCACTTGACTGGATCCTGTCATCTCGAGCCGTTACTTGTGTCCACTTGACTAGATCCTGTCATCTCGAGCCGTCGATTGTGGCCACTTGACTGGACCCTGTCATCTCGAGCCGTCGAATTGTGTCCACTTGACTGGACCCTGTCATCTCGAGCCGTCGGTTGTGTCCACTTGACTGGACCCTGTCATCTCGAGCCGTCGGTTGTGTCCACTTGACTGGACCCTGTCATCTCGAGCTGTCGGTTGTGTTCACTTGACTGGATTCTGCCATCTCGAGCCGTCGGTTGTGTCCACTCGACTTGATTCTGCCATCTCATGCTGAAGATCTAATTGATTCATCACAAAACAAAACCAAATTTTTCAGGTCTGAGTGTCTAACGTAGTTCAACAGTGTCATATACCTATATCAAAAACAAACATTTGATAACTGATAGAATCCAGCTTCGATATCGAGGACTAACTGAAAATATCTGTTAAGCAAATAAAAACACCGCTAGGCTTTGAACATTCGTTGTTAAAATTTGCTTCATGTTTATATTGAATTATGAACAACAAGCTGAGGTCCTCGTCCTTTGTCCAAGTTGCGAACTTTAAAAAATGTGGGGTTGGATGCTACGATAAATATCACAAAAATCCCAACTTTCATACAGTTTATATATAACATATTATTACAGTATTTACCAAAGGTTTTGTAAAAGCTTTAAGAACTCGGTATGAAAATACTTAAAACATGGTATACACTGTACGATAGTGAGGGTGACTTTGTAGGAAGAGGTAGCGGAAAAAGTAGTGGCGGTAGGGGTGCTTTCTGCTACCCGCTTTCAACACCCAGCTCTTAGTGTCCTTCCACAGTGTTTCACGTGATTAATTAATTGACGGTCATTGGCCGCAGAAGTGTTTTACGGGCCGAAGTTGAAAGGTCACGGATCAAAGTAGGAAGTTTTTATAACTCAAAAAACTGCTCTTCATATCATTATTATGGTGGCTGTAGGAGTAGAAACTTCAGCTGAGTTTATGTATTATTGCAATAGTGGCGGCCATTTTTTTTTTCATTGCCTTCTTCCATAGAAGGTACTAGCACATTCTCTGAAATGTATAAGGCATTTATGTGCCCTCCCCCACTGTCTGTATGTTGTGTTATAGAAAATTTATTAACATAGTTAACCTTAACTTACGTCAAATATTATAAATGCTCAATAACAGCAGTAATGAGGGGTGCAGAGGGTTTGTGAACCTCTATTAACATGCCACTTGTTCCAAACTGTCATCCCACAAAGTTTGGTTGAGATTGGCCCAGCGACCTAGGAGTAGTTAGATAACGGACAGACAGACAGACACAGAGATTTCTGTGCTTTATGAGAAACTGTTCTATAAAGTAAAACATATTTAAGCCCCCGGGGTTTTATTTTTAGTATGTAGCATGTTTCGTATTTATTTATTTGAGGTCTGTTAAAGATCTTAATTTTTTTAAAAAAGGAAGTTAGGAACTATTCACCGTAAGCTACGAAGTAAAACGGTACAGGATATCGGAAAATTCTGGAACCAAACTTCAACAAATTTTATTGAATCTATTTCACATGCTGTCCTTGTAATTCGAAACAAGTTTGGAGACGGTATTTCCATTCTATTTGAACACTGTGAAGCATATTCGTGTCAACGGTCCGACACTCGTCACGAATTCGTTATTTCAGATGTTCGATGTCCTTGATCTTCTCTCTGTGCCCACGTATGTTGAACTTGGCAGCAATCTTCAGCTGGGTTCAGCCTTTTCTGCTACCCAGAGGGATAAACTCCACCATAATCAGTCACGTATCTGAAATTAAGAAAAGCTGCAAATCACCTATGATTCCAAACTTTTCGGACACCCTGTACATTTTGCACAGATACAGGGTTCGATATTCTTTATAACTACTTAAAAAAAACTACATTATTGCCCAAGAGAACAGGACCACATAGTGCAAAAAAAATGATGTGTTTGTGTTAGTACCAGCGGCATGTTCGGGATTGTGAAACTAGGCCTTAATTATTTTTAGAAAACTTTAAAGTGAAGGCTTGAGATTCAGAATAAAATATTATGTCACCAGGGCGCGCACGTAGGCACTTAGCGTTTACACGTGGTTTTGCCTTGGGCAAATACTATTTAAAAGTTATCACATTCAGTAAATTGTGCCCTTCCCCCAGTGGCACAGCGGTATGTCTGCGGACTTACTACACTAGAAACCGGGTTTCGATACCCGTAGTGGGCAGATCACAGACAGCCCATTGTGTAGCTTTGTGCTTAACTTCAAACAAACTTTTTCTTTTCGTTTATTTTCATTTTAACCCCCCAGTGGCACAGCGGTATGTCTGTGGTCTTACAACGCTAGAAACCGGGTTTCGATACCCGTGGTGGGCAGAGCACAGATAGACTTTTGTGTGGCTTTCTGTTTAACTGGAAACAAACAAACAAACAGAATTAACTGAAAATACTCAAGATATTTTTCTAGTTATTATTATTTCTTTAAGTTTTAACGATATTATATTTTTAGGGGGGTTCGAACCCCTTATGAATCCAGCAATGTGTAATATCAATGTGTAAAAGCTTCCAATCCAGGGATCGAATCGTCTACACTGTACATGAACTCTATCCAAAAACACTTCACATTTAATGACACCTAACACTTCTGTAACACACACGAGTAGATGAACTAACGGACGGACGGACAGAGTAGAAAACAAAGTAAAGGCAGCTAGTACAGTCCTGTGTATGAAACGTCGTTAAAACCGTCATTGCTTTTTAATACCCCATTTTTAACATGCAGCGACAACGGCTTCCAATAAGAAGGGAACATACTAATATTACAGGTACACTGTTATGTACTACTTACTGGTCAACTTGTATCATCTAACTTTTCTGATCTTTTTACCACCACCACCCCTGCTCTTACTGCTGTTTCAGTTCCCGGAATAAGTACAATAATCACTTTAAATTGTCTTTACGTTGCACTATACACAACCGTGTTTAGTGTGATTTGTCTTTAACGATCGGCTGTATTCAAAAGTCTTCCTCTGAGTCGCCATGGAGCTTGGTTCTCTAGAATAAAGAGCCTTGAAGGAGGATGCCGACTCCTGGTCTAGTAATGTATGCCTATACCTTCTCACCTTATTGCTACTCCGGTTCACTAGAAATGTTTTCCTCTTTCCATTCTAGTTGGATTTTTTCCGTTTTTTTTTCACACCGTCAGCATTCCGCCTTTTATTTTTCTTATATTTTTCCTTGGCAGAGATTTCTCAAGAAAACCTGTGTTTCGTTGCTTCAGTAATCTTCTAGGGTTCTGGTAAAAACTTTCAAACATCGGTACTTTAGTAATAACAGCCTCTGTGACAAAAAATAAATAAAATAAAAAACGAGCGCGCGCAAGAGAGAAAAGAACGTGGCTTCTAGTTTTGAATAAACTCTGCTGCTCAAAGTCAGCTTTTTTTTTAATCCATTGCAAAAAAAAATATTCAAAAAAATAAAGTACGAGACAGGCTCATTTATAGAATACTTAAAACTTGTGAATAATGAAACAGGCTTAAGTACTTAATCTCCTCTTCTGCTCGCGTAATGTGCACGCGGAACACCCGGTGTCAATCTGTTCACGAAGATGATGGAAAGCTTCCGGATCAAGTTTGTGTTATATAAGCTTTTCATCACTTGTATCATCGCTGACTCGCGGAGCCCACGTTTATGAACGTAATTCACCTAACGATACATATTGGGGTTATGGTTGAAATTATCGTCAAGAGAAGGGGGGGGGGAGTAGTGTCCAGCTGATGATTAAATTCGCTCGTCCGGTAAGTAGCTCATCCAAATAACACGGAAAACTAAAACCTGTAACGGTTT
>NW_013668884.1:124876-128111 GCF_000517525.1 Limulus polyphemus | reverse complement strand
ATTAAACCCACCAATGGCCCTTTATAACAGAACTAAATTCATCCTCCAAAGAACCACGTTAACAGAATTAAACTCTTCCCCCAAAGAACCATGTTAACAGAATTAAACTCTTCCCCAAAGAACCATGTTAACAGAATTAAACTCTTCCCCAAAGAACCATGTTAACAGAATTAAACTCCTCCTCCAAAGAACTATATTAACAGAATTAAACTCTTCCCCAAAGAACCATGTTAACAGAATTAAACTCCTCCTCCAAAGAACCATGTTAACAAAATTAAACTCATCCTCCAAATAACCATGTTAACAGAACGAAAATTTATATCCCAAGACTTGTGCTAAAAATTCGAAACTCCATCTCTATAGCAGTTCTAGCTTATTGAATCTTCATCTCCAAAAACTCGTGCTGACAAAACGAAACTCTGTTTCCATAGACTCGTGCTAACAGAACGAAACTCCGTCTTTAAAGACTTTCTCCAAACACCCGAGCTAATTTATTGAAACGTTGTCCCCCAAAACCCGTATTAGCAGAACGAAACTTCGCCTCGAAATATTATTGCTAACAAAACGAAACTCTGCTTCCAAAGGTTTGTGATAACAGAATGAAACTTCGCCTCCAAAGAACCAAGAGTTGTACTAAAAACTCGAAATTCCATCTCTAGAGCAGTTCTAGCTTATTGAATTTTCATCTTCAAAATCTCGCGCTTACAAAACGAAACTCTGCTTCCAAAGATTTGTGATAACTGAACGAAACTTCGCCTCCAAAGACTCCTGATAACAGATCGATACTCCGAGAATGATACCCACACCTTACTTTATAATTGTTTGTTTGTTTACATTTGTCATTCTTGAAATGTTTTTTATTATTTGTGGATTACAAGATAGTTTTCTGTTACTAAAAAAAACCAAATTATATGATTGACAATAACTATTAGATTTTGTTTTTTAACTTAACCAATATCGTGTAGTTTTGTAGAATATCTTTAAGCAGAAGGCGAGTTATGAAAGCAATTAAACTCCTAATAGTGAAACAGCATGTGTTGTTATAACTGTACATTGTTTATAAAAGTTGTAATTTATGTTCCTGACAGGGTTGATAAGATTACAAGAGCTGTTGAAAGCGCCCTCTTACAAGGACGTGAAGATTACCATCCATCAGCTTACGCCAGGATTGAGTTACAAGAAACTTTTGAAAGATATAGGGAAACGAGGAGAAACTAACATCATTTTAGACATACCCGCCGAAAAAGTCCCCTTGGTTTTTAGAGAGGTATTTCTATATCACATGAACATGTCTTTTTTTTTAGTTCGGTGACCTACAACTTTGGAGTAATGGTTAGTGTTTGTCAGAATATAAAATATATATTCTTCCTTTTTGCCAATTGTCAAAATAAAAAGGCTTTTAGTTATATATCTTAACAGTATAAGTATATACTGTGTTGTTGTTGGGCGTAGGATTATTATACAGTAGGTGTCTGTGACTTGCTGGCGATAAATTCAACAATAAATGAATAGCATGTACAATAAATTCTTAAACACTATAGATATTATGGCCTATTCAATTACTTTCGAATTTCAGTTGACAAGCCGAACTATCTTCTCTATTACTATCGCACTAGTATTCTGTTTGTGATTCACTTTCAATTGTGGCGCGAGTTACTGTAATCGTTTGGTTTTCTTTCGTCTAAAGATCCTCTGTTCCTTTTGTCAAAGTACACTCAGGCTGATTCAATTACTTTAGAACCACGCTTTGATGGAATAAGTTATTGTTTTTTTTTATCTCCGATTCTACTGTTAGTCTTACTCTAGCATAGTAACGTTAGGCTTATGTCAGTCGTTAGGCCTATCACTTCTATGGTAGTTAACTTCACGCCAAATCTTTCTTTTTATAACTTTACTTTCTTCTGTTATTATCTGTCTGCTGTCGTCTCCCGTTATTTATATCGTTATCACCTAATCGTCTGTCCGCTTCTATATTCTCGACGTCAACATATTGCATATGACGTTCAATATTCTCAACATCAATCAATTATTAACAAAACTTCCTACAATCGTGACAACTAATTATCAACATTACACGGAGGTGGCGTTTTTCGTAAAATTACCATTTTTATGTTTTATTAAGTAATTGTCTAAACTAATAATATAATATTTACATATCTCATATTTTACACCCATATTATACTCGATATATTGAAATAAACACAAGAACTAGGAAGTAATTATTTGGTTTATTGTTAGTTTGTTATTTCTGACAAAGCAAACCATTAGAATATTTTTAACTTGATAACAAATAATCTTATTTTAGTTATTATTCGGGAAGAGAATATATAAATTTAATTCTTCTTAGCATATTACTTAATTTTTACTCGTACTTCATCTGTGTCGACAGAAAAATATGTCTCGAGGCATATGTTGGAAATGAATCAAATCAAATTTTTTTCAGAAGGAAGCTAAGGTAGATTTTTTTTGGGGGGAGGGGCATTCACCCTCAGAACATCTTTACAAATACAGTGACAATTTGGGACTATTTTAATGCAGTGAGAAGAATTCTAGGGGGAAAACACAAGCGAAATTAAATTCAAATAATAAGTAATTTAATGACCAACCTATGTTACCTATTGTTTAACTTAATCTTATATTTTAACTCTCTAACTTCAGCTGCCACATAGGATTTGTTTCTTGTGAGTCAAGATTTTGTAACAAAACCTCGAGTGCAGTTCAGAAAATCGTAAACTTGCCGACATTTATGGAAGTTAGCGAAATGAGAGTGGGTGCCAGTCCCCTGTATCGGGTATGAGGTGGTGGGGGAGAGGTTATGTAGTTTCTAAGTTGTTCATGTGTGTAACAAACATTCTAAACTTGATTTAAACTTTATCAATCCTGACGCTGCAAGTTGATTGTGTTATGTAGTTTCTAAGTTGTTCGTGTGTGTAACAACAATTCTAGTCTTGATTTAAATTTTATCAATCCTGACACTGCAAGTTGATTGAGTTATGTAGTTTCTAAGTTAAGTTGTTCACGTGTGTAACAAACATTCTAGTCTTGATTTAAACTTTATCAGTCTTGACGCAGCAAGTTGATTGAGTTATGTAGTTTCTAAGTTAAGTTGTTCACGTGTGTAACAAACATTCTAGTCTTGATTTAAACTTTATCAGTCTTGACGCAGCAAGTTGATTGAGTTATGTAGTTTCTAAGTTAAGTTGTTCACGTGTGTAACAAACATTCTAGTCTTGAT
>NW_013668884.1:119203-124105 GCF_000517525.1 Limulus polyphemus | reverse complement strand
TTGTTCCAAACGTTTCCAATTTTCTAACAATATTTCAACTTTTCCACAGGCTCAAGATGTAGGCATGATGACTGCATATCATAATTACATCGTCACATCATTGGTAAGGATAGTAAAGATATTACTACTTGTTTAATTATGTTCGTTATTTTGAATACGTAATCTGCAATAGTACTTATAATTAAGTGTTAAAGGAATTCCACCCAATCTCAGTTTTTTTTTGTTTTTTTTGTCTTCAGAACCGCATTGGAAGATGTATGACTTCTAACAGTTATAATTCAACCACAGATGTTATCCTTTTTTTTCCGCAGGATTTACACACCATTAAGCTGGATGGATTCCAGCATGGAGCAACGAACATTTCCGGTTTCCGACTGGTGGATCCTGCTCGTCAAAATATCAATATGGTAGTTCGTGACTGGACTTTTGGCGAATATCGTTACGGTCTTCGACCTGGCAAGGACCATTTGTTAAAGGTATCGTGTTATGATGATCAACTATGCATCATTTTCTTACACTTAACCCCCCTCCCTCTCTCATTTTGCCTCGCAGGGCCTGCCGTGGCCTGGTGGTTAGAAGCACTCGACTCGTAATCTGTAGGTCGCGAGATCGAATTCTACCACCGAACATACTCGCCCTCTCAGCCGTGGGACCATTATAACGTGATGGTCACTCCCACTATTCGTTGGTAAAGAGTATTCCAAGAGTTGGTGGTGTTGACCAGCTGCCTTCCCTGTAGTTCATCGCTTCTAAATTAGTGACGGCACGCGCGGGTAGCCCTCGTGTGGCTTTGCGCGAAATTCAACTAACTTAGTTTTTCTCAGCTTGAGATTGGTACTTTGAGAGTTAAAGCCATAATTATTTTTGGACGAGTGTTGTTCCGCAGGAAGTAAGAGTGTCGTTCCGCAGGAAGTAAGGGTGTTATTCCGCAGGAAGTAGGAAGAAAAACCGTGACGATAAAGAATAATTTGGCACGTCTAAATAAAAACGTTTTGTAATATATTTTCTACGACGTTTCGAGCAGGCGCCATTTGTCAGGCAGTAGAGATAATTCCATTGTAAAACTAGAAAAAGTTATTATTTAGTTATCATCTCAATTTATGCGTTATCTTTTATCAATGACATAATTAGTCCCCTCCTCCCTCTAAATACCGCTACAGTTTAAAGCTTTGTTTTATTCGTCTGAGTACATACAAATTATCCTATTGAAACTATTTTATTTACATTAAGCCTAACATCTTTTCTTTTTTTAAATAAGGCAATAAGTTGGTATTCTTGGAATGTATCTTCTGCACAAAACGTTGATAAAGTCCATTAACAATACGTATTTATTCTGCGTGGATCATCTTGTACGGGTATTTTAACGGCGTATAATATAATGAAACAGCCATATATGATGTAACAAAATTCTGTAGGCTTACAGTGTGCATCTGTTTCGGCTTGATAGTTTTTAATTGAAACACACGAACAGCGGATATCTTGCATTACAGAGGGCGCTGCAAAGATTTAAGGGAAAAACATCCAAAAATCGAATTAAATATGAGTATTATCACTGGCGAGATGTATTTGGATACCTCCAACGTAAATTAATATTATAATGTGATTTTTTTTTTTTACAGAAGGGGGACTGTTATATTTTTAGTGTTCGTAATGTAATTTTTGTGTTAAAAATTAGGATAATTCAAACCGTGTTTGTGTCTTGTTTAGGTTTTATATATATAACAACCAATGTATGACAACTTAACAGAATCAATAAGCTTCAGCGACTTCTTGTGAAAAGAAAAAAAAACGATACACTTTGGAAGGGCTCTCAAGAAAATAGTAATTTACATGCATATTATTTAAAGTATATACTATAGTTTCCAGATCTATGCTGTCCGCCACACGAGGAGACTGTTTTCGAGTTACGTGGGGGTCCGCAGAATTGAATCAGTTGAGGACAACTGAGGCTTAATAAAGACGGAATCGTTATTGAATAATCAGAGTGCAACTGTTTGTGTAAATGTAAACCTTTGCTTCTCTGACTGTAGTTATTCACAAACAAAGGAAGTTCTGTGACTAGTTTTTCTGTAACAAGTACGTTGCTTGAAAACTGACTAAGACATATATTGTTGAATTTGACTTGCAGAATACTCACGAACAACTTAATTAAAGGTGATGTGTTATCCTTACATATGCCTCGTAGTGCCGCCAAGTAGTGAGTTTCGTAACTAATCCCCATTTTAGACCGAATGTACATCTGTGGTTCATAACGGAATTTAAACTTCATAAAAGTTGTTTTGGTTTTAATAACGGTTTCGAAAATAATATAAATTTTTTTTTCTATCAAGTAAGGACTTTTTACAAATCTGTAAGAAGAAGAAAACAACTTACTTAGATCAAATTATTATTTTGTTTACCACAATGAATATTTTATTATCATGTTTGTTAACAAAAATACAATCTGAAGAAAAGGGAAGAACATTGATGTCAAACGAATATGCATCCTCATTCATCCTGATTATTGTGTGTGTCTTTTAGTCTCACTACTACGTGTTGTGGCCTTTCTTTTATGTATTGCGTTTTGACATTTTGTGACAAATCTGTACGTGTTGGAGAAAAATGGATGCCATTTTCGGATTCAGCGTACAGGAATTACTGTAGCACTTGTAAAAATTTCATGACAATAAAACCATCGCAGGCCTGTGTTATTAATGTGAAAAAATATTTCTCAGTTAATCATAGTAGTATTTTTGCGTTAGGCTTATTCTCGACTGAGATGCGCTGTAAGATACGAGTATTTCAGGATTAATGTCCATTAATGTATTTATGGCCTTAATATTTAAGTAACATCGTAGTGATTATTCTCAAACAAACAAATAAGATATTTTAAAAAGAAAGTTTCATACCAAAAATGATGCAGTTATTAGTAAACGTTAATCTAGATCTACCTATAAGTGTTAATAGCTTCTTACCAAAAGATAGCTAACTCTGGAACTCAGAACTGTAAAGTAAACCTATAAATCAGTGAAGCCTATTCCATACTGAGAATAATTATGTAAAGTAACAAGTCAATCTACAATAATAAAAGGGTGTGTCTGTGACCGCCTAACTCCAAGAGGAAAGAACTTAGAAAACTGAAATTTTGCACACATGTTAATTTATCCCGAGGGTGTGCACCTGAGTATTATTACTTATTTTATCCACGCGCGCGCATAGGCATATTTTTAATGATACAGGCTAGCGAAAAACCACATAGGAAAGAAGTGGTACCTCATATAACAACTCCTAATATATAGAAAAGCCAGTGTATTTTGGTAACAATGCATTCCAACAATGGCGCTTATGTCATGTTGCTTAGCAATTAAAAATATAGATTATACTTTTATGTTAAAATAGGTTCCGAATACACACACTGGCATCGTCATATAAAATATATCAACCTAATAACCCGAGCGAAGCCGAGTACTTTCGCTAGTACCCAATAAAACTAAAACCTATCGTGATTACAATGTACTGAACCATCAGTTGCTTTTAATAGTACTTTTAGGAATAAGTCCAATAAGTAAGTAACGTACGCTCTGTCCTTTTTTGTTACGTTCGTTAAAAGTATTGGTTAGAATGTTTAATCTATCTATAATTAGAATAAGAATAATGTCAAATCATAAAAAATAGATAATTTTGCATAGTTAGATTCATATATAAATTTAGGGCTAACCTAAATCTCCTACGGTGAGGTATTGGTGGGATTATGGCCGAAAAATCCACCGGTGTTCAGTGGTAAGTTTACGGACTTACAATGTTAAAGTCTGGGGTTCGATCCCCGAGTTAGACAGAGGTTAGAAAGCGATAAAAACAAACAAAAATCGACCAAAAATATTGCTAACACCCGAGAGTACCTGGTTGATAAAATGATGTATTTAATTAACTATTTAGGTACTTAGATTAATCGGAAGTTAATATACCACCAGGCTTAGGAAGTTTAGTTATCAATTTATGCACAAAGCCAACAATGCAAAATCAGTTTTATAAGAGTACTACGTATAGGCCTTCAAAAATGACGGGATAAGTACAACCACCCCAACCCCATGGGTATACCCTAACCTTCACATTTCATAACTAACTAAAATAAATAAATGAGGCAGAAAAGTGCAGTCAAACATCGGTAAATTCCTCTGTGAGCCAATCAGAATTAAGATCATTCATGAAATGAATTCGAAGCGTATTCATAGAATAATTATAGGCAAACAACTGGAAAAACATTTTTTATTTCCTAATTTAGTCTCCGTTGATTAAAGAGGTTTGTTTGTTTTATTATTAAAAACGTTGGTGATATAACAGAAAATAGCTTAAATCACAAACAATTTAAGTTTAAAATTCACTCGATATTTTTACTTTCATGATATATTTTATACACTTGGCTCTACGACAGGTGATCCCACACTACGTCTTTACTTTAGGCTTATTATACCAACACTCACTACACTTATAAGGTTTCACGGTACACACACACAAACACCCTCTCACGGCCAACTTGTAGCCCCGTCACTAAAATCGTAATGGACAAGACGGTAATCGGACTACTTTATCTGGATAAATGCATTTTGGCTTTTACGACTCCTCCTATTTCTAGAAATCAAGCGTGACGTGACGCAGGCTTTTATATAGGTTAGATAACAACAATATTCAAAGTAATATTGCAAATTAGAGCCAATGACGTTCGTTGAATATCTCAAGTGTTTCTTTCATGAATTATATTATTACCGTTCCGGTGATATAAAAGGTGTGGCAAAAGTAACAGTACAGTCGTTTCATTTAGAACATGGTTTACGTTTTAACATCTTACCTGCATTTAGAACATAGTTTAAGTTCTAACATCTTACCTTCATTTAGAACATAGTTTAAGTTCTAACATCTTACCTT
>NW_013668884.1:116497-118956 GCF_000517525.1 Limulus polyphemus | reverse complement strand
GTCCAATAATAGCAGTGCTTCCGTTCGTGTGTGTGTGTGTGTGTGTGTGTATTGATACACACAGTTTTCTACACTTAAACTTTTTTTTTTCCGCTTCATTACACATGAACACCCGTGTTTGCAAGATAAGTTTTATGAAGGGTAATATAAAACGTAGTATTTGTAAAATGTAGCTAAGCCTAAGAATGCTGTGTCCAATAATAGCAGTGCTTCCGTTCGTGTGTGTGTGTGTGTGTGTGTGTATTGATACACACAGTTTTCTACACTTAAACTTTTTTTTTTCCGCTTCATTACACATGAACACCCGTGTTTGCAAGATAAATTGTAAGAAGGGTAATATAAAACGTAGTATTTGTAAAATGTAGCTAAGCCTAAGAATGCTGTGTCCAATAATAGCAGTGCTTCCGTTCGTGTGTGTGTGTGTGTGTGTGTGTATTGATACACACAGTTTTCTACACTTAAACTTTTTTTTCCGCTTCATTACACCTGAACACCCGTGTTTGCAAGATAAATTGTAAGAAGGGTAATATAAAACGTAGTATTTGTAAAATGTAGCTAAGCCTAAGAATGCTGTGTCCAATAATAGCAGTGCTTCCGTTCGTGTGTGTGTGTATGTATTGATACCCACAGTTTTCTACACTTAAACTTTTTTTTCCGCTTCATTACACCTGAACATTCGTGTTTGCAAGATAAATTGTAAGAAGGGTAATATAAAACGTAGTATTTGTACAATGTAGCTAAGCCTAAGAATGCTGTGTGTCCAATAATAACAGTGCTTCCGTTCATGTGTGTGTGTGCGTTAGCTGAATGAGACGGATTGTGGTTGAATTAAAAATGTATGATTCAATTTTCTCCAACCATAAATTCTCGAGTTCTTCTTCGTAACCTCTGGACTTCTTATGTTATGCTTTAAATATCACTAGTGGTTTCTGAAAAGATTGACGTAGTTGTAAAAACAAGATCATTTCCCATACATTTATTACGTATTTAATATTAGCTGGGGTACAGGTCCCCTGGACGTAAGTTATGTAAATGTGTGATTAATGAAAGATTATCTTAGGATATGAGAAGTTGTACCCTTTATATGTAAATGTAAAGAAAAAAAAACGCCCATAAAAACTACAAAAAACAAAACTGAAAATCTGTATGTATCTCCTCATGGACCCAACGAGTTTCCATACCAAATTTGGTGAAGTTCCATCTACATACAACAGGCAGTACTATTATATTTATATTTGTTGAATGTACGTAATGTGTATATTTGTGTTTTCTAAAAAGCAGCCCGGGTTCGTTTTCTGTGGAAATTCTGTTTCGTTATCCCTAAAGATGGAAATAACATTAACTTCTCAAGTATCATGTTATTACTAACTTGAACGGGAAAAAACGAGAAGTAGACAATGACTGCATGCTATTGGATATTTTGAATCGTGACGATCAAATCAGTAGATCCTTTTTACCTGTTAATAGCCAGTATCCAAACTTCAGTTTTCCAAGAGTTTAGTCCTAGGTGAAATACTGCTGTTATTGTAACTGTTAGGAGGACAGCAAAATATTATTTTTTAACTAGTAAACAAAGTAGTTATTAATATTGGGACATTAACTTTATAGAACCGATTCAGAGGCTTGTTTTAAGCAAGTAACACTAATTCATTATGTAAACAAGTGTTATAGTGAGAACATGTAACTAAGTCTTCCTGTTAGATTAAACTCGTGTTTTCACTGATCAAAACAGTTCCAAAACTAGTGTGAATGAATAAGTATTTTGATTTATATTCACACTTAATAATTTGTTTTCAATGTTATGAAATTATTGGATTAGGATCATCAGAACAATCTACCTTTTTTTTTAAGGCTTAATATTTAAATTAGTTTTATTTTATTAACCCTAACTTCAGTTGGGTTTACATATCAAGTAATTATTTTTTACCCTGTTACACTGAGTATAAAGAACTCGCCAAAAACGATCAAATCACTCATTTTCTGGGTAACGTTAATCTTTTTTTTTCTTCTCCGAATCAAAACAGAAATATAATGAGTGTATCATATAATTATTGTCAATAAACTTGTTGAATTCGCCGCAGTAATCATTACGATATTTATTTATAGTGTAGGATACAGTATATGGGAAATTTATGCAGTTAGACCCTAGTCCGTGTTTTAAGGTTCTGCACAGTTACCATAGAAACGGCACTTACTTGAAATTGGACACGTCTAAGCACACTCGTATATACATATACTGTTATTCTGGTAGTCAAGCTGAAACATCAACTGTGTCGTATGTTATTCTGGTAGTCAAACTGAAACATCAACTGTGTCGTATGTTATTCTGGTAGTCAAACTGAAACATCAACTGTGTCATATGTTATTCTGGTAGTCAAACTGAAAGAGCAACTGTGTCGTATGTTATTCTGGTAGTCAAACTGAAACATCAACTGTGTCGTATGTTATTCTGGTAGTCA
>NW_013668884.1:114660-115663 GCF_000517525.1 Limulus polyphemus | reverse complement strand
CAAGCTTGACACAGTTGATGTTTCGTATGTTATTCTGGTAGTCAAACTGAAACATCAACTGTGTCATATGTTATTCTGGTAGTCAAACTGAAAGAGCAACTGTGTCGTATGTTATTCTGGTAGTCCAGCTGAAACATCAACTGTGTCGTATGTTATTCTGGTAGTCAAGCTGAAACATCAGTTGTGTGTATGTTATTCTGGTAGTCAAGCTGAAACATCAACTGTGTCGTATGTTATTCTGGTAGTCCAACTGAAACATCAGTTGTGTGTATGTTTTACCATAAGCCATTCTTACTTTTCCTTCTACTCATACTGAGTTATTCATATACCCAATGGGAAAGATACTCTTTTCAAGTGTCTATTTTTGAAATATAGACAACATATTGGTAATGTATTATTTCGAAAGTTGCAAAAAGAAAAAAGAAATTTAATGGTATCACATTGATGACGCCAATCGTAAGTTCACAGCCACACGTGCACGAAAAAGAAGTGTTGCGAAACAAGATATCAAAGCAGCCGCCAAAATGCCGATTCTTTTTTATCCAATCAAAAACTTCGTTCGTAAAAATGAAAAGAAATGTGGGTAGATTCTCCTTTTGAAAGTTATTCCGTTTATAAAGAAGTCGCGAGCGTTTGTGAGCATTCAATCGGGAATATCTGTACTAAAACCTTACTAGCTAACAGTTGAGTTGTTCGTCATGATAAGCGTTTTTCTGGTTAGTAGAGTAATGATGTAGTAGTCTCGGATTCTGTAGTAACCACAAAATGTATAGCAGAATTAATCTAAATGTCTATGATTCTGATTCTGAGATTGAAGCCAGAACTGACTCTGATTCTGAGTTTGAAGCTCGAACTGACTCTGATTCTGAGTTTGAAGCTCGAACTGACTCTGATTCTGAGATTGAAGCTGGAATCGACTCTGATTCTGAGTTTGGAGCCAGAACCGACTCTGATTCTGAGTTTGGAGCCAGAACCGACTCTGATTCTGAGTTTGGAGCCAGAA
>NW_013668884.1:111899-114253 GCF_000517525.1 Limulus polyphemus | reverse complement strand
TGATTCTGAGATTGAAGCCAGAACCGACTCTGATTCTGAGATGGAAGCAAAACCCGACTCTGATTCTGAGATTGAAGCCAGAACCGACTCTGATTCTGAGATTGAAGCAAGAACCGACTCTGATTCTGAGATTGAAGCCAGAACCGACTCTGATTCTGAGTTTGAAGCTAGAACTGACTCTGATTCTGAGATTGAAGCTAGAACCGACTCTGATTCTGAGTTTGAAGCTAGAACTGACTCTGATTCTGAGTTTGGAGCTAGAATTGACACTGATTCTGAGATTGAAGCTAGAATTGACACTGATTCTGAGTTTGGAGCCAGAACCGACTCTGATTCTGAGTTTGGAGCCAGAACTGACTCTGATTCTGAGTTTGAAGCTAGAATTGACACTGATTCTGAGATTGAAGCAAGAGACTGGACCCAATGTATACAAATTGAAAGGTTATCTTTGTCAAATGTCTAAATGCAATCAAAGAGCACTTAAAGATTTTACAATGGTTTTTGGCTGGGTGTAGGAACAGAGACCTCTGTTGTTGTTGTGGAGCCTTAGAAAGTTGCTATTATTCTAGATTGATATAATGCTTTGTGTATTATAACGATTCTTAAAAAAATAGTTTTTTTAACCAATAACGTTATACAATAACTTTATGCATTTTCTTTCTTTCCTTGGAGGAAAGAACAACTAAAGACAAAAACACTAGCCTGGCATGAACTGGTGGTTAGGGCCTTGGCATGGCCTGGTGGTTAGGGTGCTCGACTCATAATCTATGGATCGAAGATCCGAATCCCCTCACCGCTCTTTTAACCTTGGGGGGATGTTATAATGTGATGGTCAATCCCACTGTTCGTTGGTAAAAGAGTATCACAAGAGTTATTAGTGTTGACTAGCTGCCTTCCCTCTAATCTATAACTACTAAATTAGGGACAGTTAAAGGTTACAAATCTCATATCGTTAGAAAGATCTTTGTCTGAGGAGTACAGATTACAAATTGGCATTTTAATTCAGAATCACTTCACCTGATATTTCTCTTACTCAAACTTTTTAATGCAACGAGTATGCTACACGATAGCACAATGTCGTAGTCATCACGTGACGATTGAATACGATTTCAACTTTTTTTTTTATCTGCAAAGTATTTCACACAAACAACATTTAACCCGCATGAAATTTCCTAAAAAATTAAGATTACAGTAAATACAATTCCTATGAACTTTCTCAACTTATTTTAGGTCTAATATACGCATGCGCAGTTCGTTCAAACCCAAATACTTATCAGAATGCGAATACGCATTCAGGTGTTTCTGCATATTCAGCTAAGTTTGCCATCATTACAACTTTACATTTACTTTACTTTGCAATAATTTATCTTAGGTTCGTTTCATAGATTGCTGTAAACGCGTTTTAGCTACTTTATTCTTTACTACCGGTTTTATTCTCCTTTTTTGTGAGTTTTTTTGTTTCAACTCGTACAATGTGTCATACACTGAATGCTCATACTGTGTTTACTATTATAATAACCATTACTATACTTTACGTGTAGTTTTATTAAATAAGGTTACGATACCTGAGTTTGTTTGTCTGACCGCATAATTTGTTTTTTCAAATAGACCAGGATTTATCGATATAACACACAATGCTTGCAAGAAAGCGTAGCTTAACGTTCGAGCGTGAAAATGATAGAATGAGGAACATTCAAGAGAAGAGCATGAAATATTTTGCGCGTCGCGACTAGTTTTCTTTTCAAAAGAACCGTAACTTTAAAACATTCAGTCACAAATTATATAGCTTGCTCAAAAAAAAAAAAGAACCGGGGCATGGCCAAGTGTAATAGCGTGTCCTATCTGTGAATCCGAGGATTCATGGTTCACGTCTCACGTTCCATACCTGTCGTGGGAGCGCTGCAAGAGGGGCGACAAAATTCACTATTCTGTAAATAAGAGTAGCCTAAATATTGGCGGTGGGTATTATTGATTAGCTGAACTTCTCTTTCGTCTATCAGTTTATATATCTTGCATATCTTTGCGCAAAAATCTAAAATTAAAACAACAACAACAACAACAACAAAATTCTGAAGCGCAACCAGACAACGAAGAGGTTGGGAATATGAAGGAACTCTCTTAGAATGTATATATGTCGAGGGCCCCTTTGCAGGACAGCATGATTGAGCACACGTTATCTAAACTGAGATGTGTACTATAAGACAATGATTTGATTTTAACTTATTATGGTCCAGAAAAGCTACTGTTATAAGGTTATATACATATGAAATATATTACTAGATGTACTTCCTCAGGGTCCTCGGATCTGTTCTGTTTTAAGAATAAATAAAACCAAAATTAAGAGTGACAAATAT
>NW_013668884.1:106166-110941 GCF_000517525.1 Limulus polyphemus | reverse complement strand
TATTTCGTGTGACGGGGATTCGAACCTGCGACCCTCAGATTGCGAGTCGAGCACCCTAACCACCTGGCCTCTTATTTGGTTTAACTATAATATTCATTTTGTTTTAATTAGACGTTAAATGTCATGAATTTTATTTCTATTTCGAAGTGTTGTTTTACAGCTTTAATAACTAACGTTTAAACTGACTTTTATGTACATTGGCTAGATTTCTAAAAAAAATAAATCTTATTTCACGCATCACTTATATTTCCAGTTAGATTGTAAGGTATAATATACAATGTTCAAATACAAATTATAGCCATTAGTTTAACCTATGACCCTTGGTTCAATCTCTGGCTTTTGGTTCAAATTATAGCCCTCGATTTAACATATGGCACTTACTTTAATCAGGGTTTCAAACTATGGTCTTGACAATTACAATTATCGACTGCTATTTTCGAGTGTAAATGCTTCTTTTATGTGAAATCCGTCAACAGTACTTCAATTTATTTTTTATTTATGCATCAATAGGAAATATTTTCTACCAGAAAGTCTATTCTTTTTGAAATACCGAAGAAAAGATTACTCCTTTCAGAAAAACCTTAAAATTGTATTATCAATTTTAGATAACACAAAAATGTCATAATTTTTTAAAGCCTAAAAAAACAAAAAACAATATTAGATATGGAAATTTTTTTGAGTAAGTATATTTCGCTTTTTTTATTAAATGAACTGATTTCTCAGAGTAAATATTGTTTTCTATCCGAAACCTAATTTTTAATCACATTTAGCCTCATTTAAAAACTTTCTGGACTTGTCACTAGAGTGCGCCACCATAGGCCGTCATTAAGTAGGTTGTTATGGTGACGTAAGAGTTGTTAGTTTCGTAACTGGTTTACTATTACTTTAGGAGGATATTTGTGTGATTAATATAGTTCTATTTATTTCTTTTTTACTGAAATAATTTATACGCATGACTGGACCAGCAAAGATCAACTTAGGTAACTAAGCTAGTCTCGATTCACCTGACTTGTTTCAAATAAATTATATATTTTAAGATATTAAAAGGGCATGTATAGAGTGGTTTAATACCGTGGTCGTAAAGGGTGGTTTTATACTGTACTAATTAGGCCTAATTCCACTATAATATCTATACAGTTATTTGTGACGCCTCACAAGTACAAGTACCAACGAAAAATACGATAAAGTCACCATTTTCAACTGAAGTAAATCACTTGAATAAATAATTTAGGGCTCGCTATATAAAGAAGCTTTATTTGGTAGTAATAAATGACCCATTTACTCCCTCTAAAGCATTATTCAAGTAGTTAGAAACACGAGAGTACCTGGGACTTACGGTACCCATAGATAATTCATGACCGTTTTTTACATGAATTTGACACTAGGGGTGAAAAGTAATTTCATTATAGAAATTACAGTAAATCAAAGCTCCCTAGGACTAACTGTATTTGTTTTTACTATACACGCTGATATACACGAATTTAACACTAGGGGTGAAAAGTAATTTCCTTTTAAAAATAACTAACTATATCAAGTCAAAGCTCGCTAGGCCTAACTGTACTTTTTTTTTTTTTTACCTAGACTCGCTGCTATACATGAATTTGACACTAGGGGTAAAAAGTAATTTTATTATAAAAATAACAGTAACTACAACAAGTCAAAGCTCGCTAGGCCTAACTCACTCCTAGTCTAAGATAATGTTATTAAGACTAAAACTACAGTGTGTTCTTCCACCAGAGTTCGTTTCTAAGCAGCTGATATAGGAGTTCAAAATTTACCATCATGTGCTCGCTACTGTCAGAAATAGTATCCAGCCAAAACACTCGTGTTGTGAAGTTCCCACACTTTATTCATTCAAAATATATCCACTGTGAATGAATGGGTCTCAAAGTTGCTCGGGAAAAAAAAAATGTGGCTGTGTTCTGGTTCCAATTACTTCTTGAAAGGAATGCAACTGATGAATCAGTTGAAAAGAAAAATAACGAAAATTCGATTTTTTTTCTTTGGTATTTAATATTAATGTTTCGTACCGTACCCTTAAGATATGTAACACCGGGTTTTTATGAAACAAATTACCCTCGCCCTGCGAGGGTATTGGAGTCGGGTTCGTGTCTGTGTTTCCTCGTGCGTATCTCAAGCGCTAATAGCCCGACGTACATGAACATTTTACACAGATTGGAAAGTCTTCCCCAAATTTGATCAGGATCACTTTAAAGCATTTTTTTTTATATAATGGGTTTGTTTGTAATTAAGCGCAAAGCTACAAAATGGACTATCTATGCTCTGCCCACCACGGGTATTGAAACCCGGTTTCTAGCATTGTTAAGTCCGAAAACATACTGCTGTGCCACTGAGGGGCTTTTATAATGGGGAGACAGAGCATTTTCGCGGTTTTGGGTTAATAACTGTAAAGAGTGATCGGATTTATACCGAATTTCATAGGCACATTAAGGTTGAGAATCCTCGTCACGCTACAAAAAAAAAAAAAGATCCGGGTCGTTGATCACTCTGGATCTGAGAAGGATTTTCTGAGTTTTCGAAGGTGCAATTTGACGTTATCCAATATAAACGCATGTAATCTGAAAAAGGAGCAGCGGGGCGAGGGTATGGAATCTTCTTAGTTGCAACTCTTTCAACATGAGTTTTTTAAACTTGTATATTATTATCACCAGAAGGTAATGTATTATGTATACCTAATGTAATAGAAATGATAAAGAGAAACGTTCCTTAACAAATTGTATATTCCTGATACATTACATTTTATTATTCAGCGTGAAGAAGTAAGCTTGCGTCGTGTGTAATTGATGAATTTCAAGTACGGACCACCAGTCAGAAATTCGTGAGGAAGAAAGGCATCGTATATCCATCCCTATTCATCGTGCTTGTTTATAACACGGAGAAAAACGTTGTATATAATGAAATGAATAGCATTTTCAAACACGACTGATCAGTTTTCGGTTGGCTAAGATAAAGTTGAAACTGGAACGTAAACATCTTATGTTTTCATCGGTTCAGTGATACTGTCTAAAAAAAATCTGTGCTTTGCCTAAGAAAGCTCTCTGGTGTAGTGTTTTTTGAAACTGGTTTTGACTTCCAGTATGCTCCCTCTCAAGGACCCAGCAATTGCTGGAAGTTCGAGTGAAAGAGGGGGGGGGGGGCAAAGGACCTGACAAATTTAAGTATTGCCGATAAGGGAGATAAATGTGAGGTGTCTAATAACTTTTTATGGGGGGGACATCTTTTGTGTTTAACGCTACTGTGGATGTGGATTTTGTACCGATGTCGAGATGGGTTTTGTGTTGATGTTGACAAGAACTGCAGCTACAAATAAAACACCAGTCTAAGTGACTGACAGTTGTATATAATACGGTTGTTGTACAAAAAAATAAATCTGCAGAACTGCTTTTTGTGTTTTCAGAAAACGTACTGGAAAAGTAGAATCCCCGAGATCATGCAAAAAAAAAACTCACTAAGTCCGACTTGCAGCGAGTGACTATCTATTTAAGCTCTGAAAAGAAAAAAAACGCCTGTTTCTATTGGGTTTTGATGCGCGGTCCTGTGACAGAGCTCAGGATTTTGGAGCTGATGAGTCGAATCCGTGCAACATCATTCACTCCACTGCTGTAAGAAGAATGACGGTCAATCCTCAGCGTGTATAGTTGGTTGGTGGTAGGGTTCTGTTGACTGGCTCGCTTCCTCTTGTCGGTAGTTCAAAATTATGAACAGACATAGATAACCTTAGTAACTTTGCCAAAACTATAAATATCAACGGTTTATGGTGGAGAAGCTTACTATAGATAAAAAAAAAAATGCAGGTATTTATATAGATAGTCAAAAGAATAGATAGATGGAGATAGAGAGAGAGAAAAAGATTGAATTACAGATAAAAAAAAATTCTGAGCACCCGATGTAGTGTTCTATCTAGGAAAGATTTAGGCTTAGTTTTTACAAACTTTTTTGTTGTTGTTAGGCCTAGTTTTTACATTTTTTGTTTTAATATAATCATTATTCTAGACAGAACTAATCTTAATTTTTAATACTTTTTTATCATAAAAAAAGATTTCACATTGCTAGCCTAGATTAGGGTTATCCTAAATTTACTAAGGTGGCAGAGCTAAATATAACATTTACCACATTGAAACGTTGTGAATAAAATATGTACAACCGATAAAAACTTGTGTGAAGAATAAACCATTACATTGAATGGGAATCTAATTATCCATTACACAGAAATAAAACTGAATATGTAGAAACAAATTTATTATACTAATTCCTTTTGTAATATAATAGAACCCGAAAAAAGGATTTAAATGTTCTTTTCCAAATCGCTTCATCTTTAGTTTCTCACTCTAGATGTCGTTGTCATATTACCGTACAAATATTATAACCAGTATCGTTTTGCTTATTCCACTTCGATACAGCTGTAATGTAATAGAAATCTAAACGGGTTGATTCTATTCGGAAACACTCTGAGCAATAGTAAAGAAAAAGGCTACTGAATTTTGTTTACAGATTTGTTTGTTTTTGTAATTTAATGCACGTTTTGTCTGCACATCCAAACAAACTAGAGTTACGTCAGAAATTCTTTTTTTACCTTCAAAAACCTATTTCAATTTATCTGCGCACCTTTTTTTGTTTCAAAAACCTATATCTAGTTTATCTGCGCACTTTTTTTGTTTCAAAAACCTATATCCATTTATCTGCGCACTTTTTTTTTGTTTCAAAAACCTATATCCATTTATCTGCGCACTTTTTTTTGTTTCAAAACCTATATC
>NW_013668884.1:101247-105351 GCF_000517525.1 Limulus polyphemus | reverse complement strand
TTTTTTTGTTTCAAAACCTATATCCATTTGTCTGCGCACTTTTTTTTGTTTCAAAAACCTATATCCATTTATCTGCGCACTTTTTTTGTTTCAAAAACCTATATCCATTTGTCTGCGCACTTTTTTTTGTTTCAAAACCTATATCCATTTATCTGCGCACTTTTTTTTTTTCCTTTTTGTGTCCATCTGTTGTTCTTTCTGTATTATTATTTCCCACGTGTCCTTATTCCTTGGGTCGCGGGTTCGAATCCCCGTCCCACCAAACATGCTCCCTCTTTCAGCCGTGTGTGTCGGGCGTTATAATGTGACGGTCAATCTCACTATCCGTTGGTAACAGATTAGCCCAAGAGTTGGTGGTGGGTGGTGATGACTAGCTGCCTTCCCTCTAGTCTTTCACTGCTAAATTAGAGACGGCTAACGCAAAAAGCCCTCGTGTAACTTTGGGCGAAATTCATAACAAACCAAACCTTTATTCTTTATATATATATTTTTTATCTGGACCTCTATTTACCTATCTAGATCTATTCATCTGTCTATTGTTTCTACGTATCTATATATTACCTATTTGTGTATCTTGCTTTCTGTTTGCCCCCTCTCTCCGGTGGCTAAGCGTTATTTCTGAAGACTTATACCGCTAAAAAAACCGGGTTTCTATATCCCTTGTGAGCACAGCACATATAACCCATTGTGTTTAAACAAACAAGGAAAACAACCTTCCGATTATTTATTTGTCTGTCTATCTTTTAATACATAACCAATAAGAGCGTTTTAAAACTAAATGAAAGAACAGGTTATTGTGTTACGTTAGAATTTCGCTTCAAACTGACTTTGATACTAATACAATTATTTTTAGGGAAAAAATAAACATCTTACGTTTTTACAGTTATGTCAAACTTATTGAAATCAACCCCTCCTATCTCGAACCGTCATTCCTATCAAGGGATGCCTCCCCAGCGATAAGTCTGAAGACTTGTAACGCTAAAAATCGAGTTTCGATACCTGTGTTGGGCACAGCATAGATAGCCCAGTGTGTCGCTTTGGGCTGAACAATAAAGAAAGCCTATTAATTAAGGGAGGCAGTAAGAACTGGTGATAACAGAAAACGTCTGTTAAACACACTAGGGAGGCAGTAAGAACTGATGATGATAGAAAACGTCCGTTAAACACACTAGGGAAACAGTAAGAACTGATGATAATAGAAAACGCCCGTTAAACACACTAGGGAGGCAGTAAGAACTGATGATAATAGAAAACGCCCGTTAAACACACTAGGGAGGCAGTAAGAACTGATGATAATAGAAAACGTCCGTTAAACACTAGGGAAGGCAGTAATAACTGATGATAACAGAAAACGTTTGTTAAACACACTAGGGAGGCAGTAAGAACTGATGATAACAGAAAACGTTTGTTAAACACACTAGGGGCAGTAATAACTGATGATAACAGAAAACGTCCGTTAAACACACTAGGGAGGTAGTAAGAACTGATGATGATAGAAAACGTTTGTTAAACACACTAGGAAGGCAGTAATAACTGATGATGATAGAAAACGTCCGTTAAACACACTAAATAGAAGTTTTTCTCTCGGCTTCAGCTCATCATGGAAGGAATAACTGGAAACATTCGGCTCAACGAAAGTGGAGTCCGGACAAACTTCACATTGGATCTGATTGAACTCAAACGTGAGGGCTTGAAAAAGGTAAGATTAATTAATTTATTTCTGCTATTTCATTATTAAAGATGTATTCAACTGAACGCAATGTTTTCATCAAATTAACTATCGCCTTGAATCGTTTTTCACTACAACTGAAATCGTCGTACGCCTAGAGCGCCATCTAGTAAGTATCTCTGGCCCAACTGAAACCGTCGTGCGCCTAGAGCGCCATCTAGTGTATATTAAAAAATCAACTCTTTCCGAAAGTTGTAGATGTTTAGAGCCGCAAGCTTTGAGATACTCCTGCCATTCTTGTTTAGTGCAACTCTATTGATACTGTATTAGCGCTTAGAATCTACGATTTCGCGTGTTTGGTTTGACAGAAACGTCGAAATGTTAATGTCCACTCCTGATGAGATCCTATCTTCGAGATGTCGGGAGGACCGTCCATCTCTGTACTTAGCTCGATCTGACCAAGAGTTATTGATGAATTCCAGGTTTTTATTTTATTATTCCCTAAGATTATGTTGTAAACATAATGTCGTAGTGCATAGCAGCTGAAGACTTGAGGTCTAATACCTTCCATTTAAAGGTATAGAAGAATTTTTTTCGAACCTCTGGCATTTAACCATAAGAAACGGTAACTTGAAACCATAAATTCAAGAAGAAGAAAAAAAAAACAACAACGCTGAAATAAAATTCTCTTTCTCCGTGGATATACCAATAAAAAAATAAGTGACGTTCAATGACAATCAAGATCATTAGGGGGAAGAGTTCAGCTGATAATAACAGACGTTTTTCGATACGTTTTTGAAATACAATTGTCCTGTTTGTGCCCCCCCCCCCTAGTGGCACATTGGAATGTCTGCGGACTTGTACCGCTAGGAACAGGGTTTCGATACCCGTAATGGGCAGAGCACTGATAGCCCATTGCGTAGCTTTGCGCTTAACTACAAGCAAACAAATAAACAAGTCCTGTTTGTTTAAATCGGTCTTTCCACAAAGTTGATGTGACGTTTTTAACGTGACAGTGCGCAGACTCTGCACTACCATATTTAAAGTAGGCTTAGGATGAATTATATAGAAGCATATTGTTCCCATACTACATTTCCAGCAGATATAATCTTAACTGTAAAAATTGTCACATTTTAAATGTGTTATTGGTTTTGTCTTTGAAGTATTTTTATGACCTTAACTTACTATAACTGTTGATATATAGTTTTCTCTAACGAGCTAACAATCTCATTCTTGAGCAGCGAACTAAATCTTAGTAAACATCCATAGTTCTAAGATAAAAACAGAAATGCTCGCCATATTACCTTTTTCGTTAAAAGTTAATAGCTGAGGGTGGCCCGGCATGGCCAAGTGGATAAGGCGCTCGACTCGCAATCTAAGGGTCGCGGGTTCGAATCCCCTTCCCACGAAACATGCTCGCTCTTTCAGCCGTGGGGGCGTTATAATGTGACGGTCAATCCCACTATTCGTTGGTAAAAGAGTAGCCCAAGAGTTGGCGGTGGGTGGTGATAACTAGCTGCCTTCCCTCTAGTCTTACATTGCTAAATTAGGGACGGCTAGCGCAGATAGCCCTCGTGTAGCTTTGCGCGAAATTCAAAAACAAACAAGCTGAGGGTGTTAATTATTCAATATTTTCCGGACAGCGCAGATAACCCTCGTGTAACATTTATTGGCGGTGGGTGCTGTTGACTGGCTTCTTTCTCTCTAGTTCTATCGATTCAAAATTAGAGATAGCATAAAGAGCGCGTCTGTAGCTTCGCGCGAAATTCTTAAACAAACAAACTTTGTCTAAAGTATTTGGTCGCTTGAAAAGATCAAACGTACATTTTTTTTATTTCGCATTTACTCCAAAAATCAGTTAAAGTTCCTCTTTAAATTTCACATCCATATTAGGTTAGTTGTCAATTTAATATCGAGTCGGCATCTTTAAGTTTTATGATTATTAACTTTTACGTTGGTCTTCAAAACCGACTTCCCTACTCGGGTGGAAACCTGCGTACACATCGTACTGTGCCATAATTTCAAACTGATAATGAAACAGAATTTTCGCATGTACTTAGTTTATTGTAAAGATTTTTTGACGTTCCAGTAATGCGTTTATTGATTTTCTTTCATTATGACAAATACTTCGTAAGTACCGAAGAAAATACGTTAACAGCTGTTTAAATATTTAATTAAAACGGTGTAAAGAAGGCATTCAGTTACTACATATTTAAACCTACGTTACAATTTCAAAATATGTAAAGTTAATCGTACTATTTGGTCGATGAACGCTAACAAAGCATTATTTTAATCTCTATAAGTTTGAAACATTCTTGTTTTTGTATCTTGTGTTTATGGACAAGTTATCAAGACTATTTGTTGCTGTACCTAATTTTGGATGAAAGGAAATGTGTCTAGTTAGCAGCACCCCCCCTCCCCCCACACACACACAC
>NW_013668884.1:97652-100550 GCF_000517525.1 Limulus polyphemus | reverse complement strand
TCCAATATGGCTCGCCAGCCGTACCACAGAACAAAACCTTTGCCATTTTCAACATTTTACTGACTGTTACTCTTATCGCGCACCCACAGCTTTAAAAGGATTGAATATTTTGTGATATCACACGGATTCCAATATGGCTCGCCAGCCGTACCACAGAACAAAACCTTTGCCATTTTCAACATTTTACTGACTGTTACTCTTATCGCGCACCCACAGCTTTAAAAGGATTGAATATTTTGTGATATCACACGGATTCCAATATGGCTCGCCAGCCGTACCACAGAACAAAACCTTTGCCATTTTAAACATTTTACTGACTGTTACTCTTATCGCGCACCCACAGCTTTAAAAGGATTGAATATTTTGTGATATCACACGGATTCCAATATGGCTCGCCAGCCGTACCACAGAACAAAACCTTTGCCATTTTCAACATTTTACATCAAAGTATTGTTTTGATTTTATTAACGCTTATAAAAATTCGACATCAGTTTTGTTCTGATGTTATTAATAGTTTTGAACATTCTATAGCAAGGCGTTGTTTAAAGTTTGTTAATGATTTTAAGTATTTTACAGTAGAACATCATTTAAAAGTTATTATTAATGGTTTAGATAATTCTGCAGTTAAACCTTGCTGTAACCTTATTAATGGTTTAGATAATTCTACAGTAAAACCTTGCTGTAACCTTGTTAATGGTTTAGAGAAGTTTACAGTAAAACCTTGCTGTAACCTTGTTAATGGTTTAGATAATTCTGCAGTAAAACCTTGCTGTAACCTTATTAATGGTTTAGAGAAGTTTACAGTAAAACCTTGCTGTAACCTTGTTAATGGTTTAGATAATTCTGCAGTAAAACCTTGCTGTAACCTTATTAATGGTTTAGATAATTCTGCAGTAAAACCTTGCTGTAACCTTATTAATGGTTTAGATAATTCTGCACTAAAACCTTGCTGTAACCTTATTAATGGTTTAGATAATTCTACAGTAAAACCTTGCTGTAACCTTATTAATGGTTTAGAGAATTCTGCCGTAAAACCTTGCTGTAACCTTATTAATGGTTTAGAGAAGTTTACAGTAAAACCTTGCTGTAACCTTATTAATGGTTTTGAGAATTCTGCAGTAAAACTTTGTTCACTCTTCTTCAAAGTAGTTTTAGCAAACAGACAGATAAAATAATTCATAGACTGGTAGATAAATAGATTAAAATTGATAACCATACGGATGCAGTATTTTGTTATTCTCTCTTTAGGCTGCGTTCTGGAACCCACAAGATGGAATAGTATTCACTAGGAACTACACAGTAACTTATATTCAGGAAGTCAAGCAAACCCTGAAGAACAGGACTCTTCGAGTTTCTACCATCATCGTGAGTGTTTGACTACAGCGCCATCTGTTGCTCATAAATGACACTATGGCATGATAAACATACAACGCGTAAAACAAGAAAAGTATTAATATGCACTAAGTATCCCATTAGAAGTTTAAAAACATGAGAATAATGTAGAACAAACATAAAGCATATCTGTTAATATTCACAAAATGATTGTTTGGCTTCGGCAGAACAACAATGCAAGTTTGAAGATAGTATAATTAACAACGGTGAAACTAAAGCAAGATCCGGCTCTTACGTTATTGTGTCAGATGTATCTCTAAAACAAACAGTCGTTTGAATAAACAAAAAAAAACTCGAATTTTCATTTTAACTTGATGTTTCGCTAACGCTGTGGTTTTATTCTTATTTTAGATATTTATTCGTGACCTAAACGAAACATTTATCTTTTTTTTACATGAACCAGTTTCAGATTATGTGATCAAAGTTTTAGAAACGCAGCATTCCCACCTCCCCTATAAAAAGCGAGTTAACTTCTTGCTTACTTAGCTACGTTCTATATATTCATTGGTTTTATTTATATATAGAGGGTGGTCCAGAAGTAACAGGACTTTGATGCGTTAAAAAAAAAAAACGTTTCTTCTTTGGAGGAATACAGAAACGGTGGCACGAGCAATTGTAAGGATGATATAGGTTTATTTGAACTAACTTATTCCATTTTCAGTTAAGTGTGTGATATTTATAGAAACTGCTGCGAGAAAATACATTTCTTCTATACATATTCAAGAGCCCTGTTATTTTTTGGCCAGCTCCTATGTTCTGCTACAAATACAGTATTTTTTTTTCTTACTGCTGATGCTAAAAAGGAAAGAAAAAGCCAGGCTGAATTTATAATAGAACTGGTGTTTATATATCCATTTAGTTATATACCAGCTCCTATAGGTGGCGCTCCTTAGGGCCTTGATACGTTTTGAATTATATCTTATTTAAATACTTAGGCTTTCAAGCTATACTCCAACACTTGTTAAAATATGATTTCAGAGCATCAAGATTCGGGATGTTAGAAAAAACACGTAAGTTCAATAAATCAATTTAACACAAAAATGCGATACCCTATAACCCGAGCGGTTTCGAAAGACGATCTTTTCTTCTCCAGGGGCAAGATGGGAATGATTCCCAGTTATAGAGTATTGTATCTTTCTGATTCCGGATGTTTCAGTATTAATACACACGCATACGTATAAGGAATTGAAACGGACCTTTTTTAGAAATATATATATATACTGAATATTGTTTATTGGTATGTTAAAGAAAGGGTACCCTGACTTGGGATTATATATATATATACTGAATATTGTTTATTGGTATGTTAAAGAAAAGGTACCCTGACTTGGGATTAAGGTTACACACTTCCTCTGTCCCTTCTGTAAAAGGCCGATTAAGGTTACACACTTCTTCTGCCCCTTCTGTAAAAGGCAGATTAAGGTTACACACTTCTTCTGCCCCTTCTGTAAAAGACCGATTAAGGTTACACACTTCTTGTGCCCCTTCTGTAAAAGGCAGATTAAG
>NW_013668884.1:93079-96715 GCF_000517525.1 Limulus polyphemus | reverse complement strand
GATGTCTCTGACTTTAAATATGATTAGCTAATAGAAAGTTTGAGCTTGATTCCAGGCCCACGAAAGATGTCTCTGACTTTAAATATGATTAGCTAATAGAAAGTTTGAGCTTGATTCCAGGCCCACGAAAGAGTGTCTCTGACTTTAAATATGATTAGCTAATAGAAAGTTTGAGCTTGATTCCAGGCCCACGAAAGAGTGTCTCTGACTTTAAATATGATTAGCTAATAGAAAGTTTGAGCTTGATTCCAGGCCCAGGAAGAGTGTCTCTGACTTTAAATATGATTAGCTAATAGAACTTGTCAAATCTTGACAGAATCTTTAGTTGCGGTTTTTCACCCAATTTGCATTCTTATCTAACCACACAAGATCCAATATTTGGCCACAAAGATGTGTTCTTTCTAAAAGTTCTTTTAAAACTATAGACTATCTCCGGCAACGTTGATACTGTAAGAACTCGCGCCCCACCGTCAATAGTTTGAATTAGTCACCCTTGGTCCCCCGCTGGGACAGCGGTAAGTCTACGGATTTACAACCCTAAAATCAGGGGTTCGATTCCCCTCGGTGAACACAGCAGATAGCCAGATGTGGCTTTGCTATAAGAAAAACAGAAACACACTAGTCACCCCCCTGGTTGTGGATTTGTTAAGAGCAGAACGACTTTATAACACCAAACCTAACACCCCACACCTTCAAAAATCTGAAGTAGTTAACAGGTTTTTGAGAACAAATCAAAACATTGTAATTTTTTTTTTACAAATTCTCACCAAACATATTCGAAACCCAAGTAAAAACGAAACGTGTTCAAACATGTTTATTGCATGTGTTTTTCTTTAAAATATGAAAATGTAATATTTTGTATTAGCATAGAAGAACATTAACAGTATTCTGAAAATTGGCTTTTAAAACATTTTGATGCTACAGTATTACATAAAAATCATGATCTGGATATTTTACAGTAGAAAAAAAAAGAGCTTTTTTTTGTTAAATTTTAACAACACATACTCAGAAAAACTAACATGCATCCAATCCATAAGAATCGCTCTTAGTAGGCCTTACACCTGTACATATAATTGTTTTTTTGTGTATTTGTTTTCTCTTCTTCTTCTTTAGGTTCTTACGCAATGGACGGACAGACATCCGTTTTCCTAAATTATATTATTTTGCTAGTAGAATATTTCGAATTTTGACAAAGTATTTAGATTTATAGTATTTCAAACCACGAACTAAAACTAGGTACCATTTCCCCCGGTGGGACAGCAGTAAGTCTTTGGATTTACAATGCTAAAATCAGGGGTTCGATTCCCCTCGGTGGACGCAGCAGATAGCCCAATGTGGCTTTGTTATAAGAAAACATATACAGTAAGTACTATCGATTTCATATTAGACGAGCTGAATAGAAATCTTCCTTATAAAAAAAAAACATTTTCAGGGACATAAATGTTTAACACGTTGGCTGCCACGCGGGTCACGCACAGTTATGTTTAAAAGCCAAATTTTTCTTGTGGCACGTGCATTTGGAACACTTTGACTGCTCCTCGGTACCTCTTGGATGTTTAATTTTATTTATACTTTATTTGTTATGTGGCAACGAACGTGTTAACCCATCGAATGACCGCGCCCTGGATAGAGCTAGGTAGAATTGGCTCAGCTGAGTGTAACCCGAACGGACAAGCATCCATTCTCCAACATTACGTTGTTATATCATTTGCTGATTAGTTGTGCTAATTTACATTTTTCACCGGCGACTTAATGTTTTGTAAAATAGTTTTGTTTTTTTTCTGTTTTCTTTTCTTAAAAGAAGACACTGTCGCGAGCGGGCAAATTGTGACCAAGTTGTTACCGTGCTCAAATTATGGATCTGAGAATCCGTGGTTTGCGTCCCGTTCGCGCTCACACTTACGGTCGTGGGTGCTTTAAAAGCGTGATGGTCGAATTCAACTATTTGTTCTGAAAAGAGTAGTCTAAGAGTTGACAGAGGATGGTGTTGACGGGCTGCAACCTCCCCTTTAGTCTATCACATCAACATTTTGGGCGGTTAAAGCATGTAACTGTCGTGCAGCATTGCAATAATCCAACAAAACAAACAAACTGTTGGGACATAAAATCTTCTGTGTGGTAGCTGAGTCCAATTTTTTTTTTCCTGAGATTTTCTGATCTAATTTCAACTAAAGCCTAATATAAACCAATATTTAAGTAAGACCAACGATTATTTTTTTTTCCTTGTTTACGTAATAAGAGTACTGTTGTTTAATAGAGGGCGCTTTGCTTTAGGTATGAATAAGGGTTACTTATTTACTGTATTTTATGAATATTTTTAATAAGCAGTAGGAAAGTAAACAAGCTTACTGCTCCAAATATTCGAGTTTAAATATTTTCTGTGCAAACTAAAATAAAAAAATTACAAATTCCTTGGGAAAGTTTTCATTCCGAATGTTTTCTTATTAAATAAAATAGCCCATATAAAGCGCCATCTATATATGCCAAAAGCCAAAACATAAATACCGATATTAACGAAAAACAAGGCCTAAGCTCAAACGACTGTAGTCAAGTTGTACTAAGGGGGAGAAGCTGTTCGAAACTAACTTTGATGTCTGATGGCCAATTTTACTTTTTTTGTTGTTAGAAACTTCTTCAAAAAATAAAAATCAGAGCATTTATCATTTCATTCTCCTGAATGAAAACTGTGCATTTTTTTATTTAACGCTTAGTACAGTGCCCTCTTGTGACCAGATACCTTAATCACTACAATTTTTAAATTTCGGTGTCTTTCAAATATTATTTTTCTATAATTAAAGGCTCATTCATAAATTCTGCTGTTCTCACGTAAATACAAAAGGTGCGCTGGGAGGAGCTGAGTAAGCCAATAAAATAAATTTCGAAATGACGTCATATGCTATTAATAAATAACTTTCAAAAGTTTTGAACAGCAACTTAGTTAAACTTTATGGACTTAAACTCGTCTCTTCTGTTCCTGCGAGTACCTATTTATAATGGGTTATGTCCGATACCATATTTAAAAATCTCGACAGGTGGTTAGGGCGCTCGACTCGCAATCGTAGGATCGCGGGTTCGAATCCCCGTCCCACCAAACATGCTCGCTCTTTCAGCCGTGGGGGCGTTATAATTTGACTGTCAATCCCACTATTCGTTGGTAAAAGAGTAGCACAAGAGTTGGCGGTGGGTGGTGATGACTAGCTGCCTTCCCTCTAGTCTTACACTGCTAAATTAGAGACGGCTAGCGCAGATCGCCCTCGTGTAGCTTTGCGCGAAATTCAAAACTCACATGTGTTGTCTTTGAGAGGGGGTGTGGGGTTTCCTAAAAGCGAAAATTGTGAATGACCTCTAATAAATGGGACAAGTAAATTTGGTGGTTGTAATTTAATAAGAATTAATTATTTATTATCTTCTTAAATACTTTTGTAGTGTTTGTGTTGATAATAAACTGCTCAAATTTGAACTACGTGAAATTATTAACACACCTAATTATTTATATTCTTAAAAATAAAAACAATGTGTATATTAAACCAGTTTCTCTACATTCGTTTAAAAAAAACTGCGTATGTTTGTAAAAGTATCGTTATTCAATCATAACATTCTAAACAAAATAGATAAACTGACACTTTTCGGGTATTA
>NW_013668884.1:91297-92157 GCF_000517525.1 Limulus polyphemus | reverse complement strand
TAAGGTTACACACTTCTTCTGCTCCTTCTGTAAAAGACCGATTAAGGTTACACTCTTCTTCTGTCCCTTCTGTAAAAGACCGATTAAGGTTACACACTTCTTCTGTCCCTTCTGTAAAAGACCGATTAAGGTTACACACTTCTTCTGCCCCTTCTGTAAAAGACCGATTAAGGTTACACACTTCTTTTGTCCCTTCTGTAAAAGACCGATTAAGGTTACACACTTCTTTTGTCCCTTCTGTAAAAGACCGATTAAGGTTACACACTTCTGCCCCTTCTGTAAAAGACCGATTAAGGTTACACACTTCTTCTGCCCCTTCTGTAAAAAACCGATTAAGGTTACACACTTCTTCTGCCCCTTCTGTAAAAACCGATTAAGGTTACACACTTCTTCTGCCCCTTCTGTAAAAGACCGATTGATAACAAAGAGTTTCTTTGCTGTTAGTGATTTTAGATAGGAATGATATTTTATTTGTTTTATTTTCTGAATTATTATACTCTGTATTTACAAACTTTGTGCTTTAAGAGTATCGTTTATAGTAGTTTTTGTTTTCCAAATTTGTCGTTAAACAGCAATAAAAAAAACGTACTACTGAGACAATCCGGGAAAAAGAGGTGGAAGATGAAACATAAATCTGATTTCGTTCACCTCATTTATTTGAGTTGTTATGGGTATAGAAAGTTTGAGCTTGATTCCAGGCCCAGGAAGAATGTCTCTGACTTTAAATATGATTAGCTAATAGAAAGTTTGAGCTTGATTCCAGGCCCAGAAAAAGTGTCTCTGACTTTAAATATGATTAGCTAATAGAACTTGTCAAATCCTGACAGAATCTTTAGTTGCGGTTTTTCACCCAATTTGCA
>NW_013668884.1:85232-90378 GCF_000517525.1 Limulus polyphemus | reverse complement strand
AGATATAAAGAAATTGTCTTTATATAGATTCTATATGTGTTCCTGCAAAGTTGGCAATTTTGTAATCAGACATCTAAACATCTGGGTTTCATGGCGTAGAACACAGATGGCAACACTCACACAGGTTTAGCGATTTCGATAACGAGGAACCCACTTTGAGACTACTAATGGTTGGAGACGGCTTGAATGGGTAATGAAGAAAGACTTTATTATAAGTTTAACATAACTGCAAATGTACAATGTTTCGATAAGGTTTTGTCATTTGCTTTTATGTTCAACTTGTATTAAAGTTTTTCTTCATTACCCATTCAAGCCGTCTCCAACCATTATTAGGTTTAGCGATTGTTTCAAGTACAGGGGGATATTCCCGCATGCCACAGTAGATAGAAACTTTTGATGGTAGCCGTGGGGTAAATCCGAATTACGAAGTGAAAGGGTTAAGTAAAACAGGCGCAAATATGAACAGAACAGCTGTAAAATAAACTTTCATCCAGTTATTGATTTGAAGTTCCAGAAGCTCGAGTTTTTCTGCGGTTCCGTATTCTTCTTTTAATTCAAAAGATTTGCAATAACTTATGGTAAAACAAAACAATATACATAATGGACTATAATTAAACAAATATACAATACCCACCAGGTGGCGTAGCAATGCCGTATCCTTTTTGATCCAGTAGTCCACCGATCTGCATTAACTCACAGTTTCTCTCAGTCCGGTATTCAATTGACGTAGATTCCATTAAATAGGCGTAGTTCCCTTTTAGAACCCGTTCCATGCCTTTCTCATTGGACTCGGCGAACACTGTGGGGCGGGAGGATTCCATGGCTGCCCACATACGCTTGTACGTTGGGATTGTAGATGACTGGACAGGGGAAAACAAAATTAACCACGTGGGTTGTTTAAAAAACTTCTTAAATTATTCATGCATTAAATTGCTCGCCGGGGTGTTAACTTTGTATAGCCATCCAGAGCAAAGGGCCTTGAGGGTCCCTTGCCGACCGCTAAAAACTTGCTTTCGGAATGTTGCAAGTAATTTTCAGATGGTTGCATTATGTTATTTTTTTTGTTCCCTGGTAGGCTTTGAACCACTAAGAAACATGGCTAATGGAGATTAGTTTACATTTAATCACTCCATGAGAACTCTGTAAATGACACTGTAAACACTGCTTTGTATATCTTTACAGGAAGCTGATATTGCCATCGCTGACCTAACTATGACCTACGAACGAGAAGAAGCCGTCGACTTCACGATGCCTTTCATGAACTTGGGGATCAGTATTCTCTTCAAGAAACCAACCATCAAAGTTCCGAAGCTCTTCCAGTTTCTGGCGCCACTGTCTCTGGACGTATGGATTTACATGGTTACGTCCTATCTTGGGGTCAGCCTAATGCTCTTCATCCTTGCCCGGCTGAGTCCGTATGAATGGGACAACCCCCACCCCTGTGACCCCGAAAACGATGTGCTGGAAAACCAGTTTAACCTGAGTAACAGCTTCTGGTTCACGATCGGTTCCTTGATGCAGCAGGGTTCGGATATAGCTCCTAAGTACGTAACCATGGTAACGTCATCCTTGATTTGAATTCAAGATCGTAAGTTTAGAGTGACTTGAATAACAATATTTGTTTCAAGATTTTGGGTCCCTTATGCAGAAGGAGTCTTCATCTTCATCCCTGGCTCGTAAGGTTAATGTTATACAATAATGTAGTTTAAAAATCATGTGTCACCTTTAAATAATGCATTGAGGGGACTTTTATCACCACATAATATCGTACATTTGTTATCTCTCGCAATATATTCTTTAAAACAATGTGCTCGAAGCCAAGTAGTTAAAGTGACTGACGTTAAATATCAACCCAACTTCTGTGCACATTTATAATGAATTAGAGTTAAGAACTGAAATCCAAATTGTTTAATGGTGTTACTAATTAGTAAAGTAACCCCATCTTTTGCTTTAAAAAACAACTATATACTTTGGATATTAGTCATAGTTTTTATTCTCTCCTTTGCACCACCAGTGGCTGAGCCTGTGGACTTTAAGTTAAAAACTGGGTTTCGATACCCGTGGTGAGCACAGCACGGATAGCCCATTGTGTAATTTTGTTCGTAACTGCACTCAAACACTCATGTCATGTAGTTTCCTAACGATGTTTCAAAATTTGAGAAAACAAGCGTTTCATTTCGAAAAATTTGCTCTTCATTAACGTTTCGCTTGTTTTTGTTATGCAAGTAGTGAGTCACAGCTTCTATTTCATTTTTTTTTACTTATTTGGATTACTAATATGAGAGATTGATAAGTCTTAACAAGGGTTCTAAAAAAAGTTTCAGATGTTTATACCAACTTCATTGTCACCGTTGCGTTGTTTACGTATGGTTACTTCAGAGGTTTCAGTTTTTATTCTTGTGTTTAATAAGGTCGTCTATCGTCAAAAAAAATTATGTGTCTAGCAGACAAACAAAAGTTAGTTTGGAATTATCAGCCAATTGGCATAAACAGGCTCGCCTTGTGGAAAAAAATATAATAAACAGATTTGATCTTATTGTAATAGTTGGAACAGTTATTAATTTCACCCTTCCGTGAGTAATTTAGGACATATCTTTGTTAAGGTATGTATCCGTAATTTTTCTAAATTTCCGTGCACGTGTTCAGCGAATAGTTGTGATATACTCGTTAACTGAATGTTGAAAGATCGTAAACAGATGCTAACCCTTTTACTTTAGTAAAGGTTGTATATGGTAACAGCAAACGTTTTAAACCTTTTACTTAAGTAAAGATTGCATATGGCAACGGCAAAAGATTATATCACTTTGGACTTTTATCTGTGAATGGGGAATGGTGGTAGCTTATCTCAAGGGATGATACAGATACTTGTACAAAGTGGTACGAGTTAGAAGTTTTCTCCGTTATGGGTGTTATACGGGATGGCAGGTAACGTATGCAGCTTGAGGTTAAATTGAGGCCGATCAATTTAAGTATGTTTGCGGAATAAAGGTTTGTTTTGTTCAAAGATCTAAAACGACATCTACAGGAGATGAAGTGAATCATTATAACTCATAATTATACACAATGTTCTTAGATTAAAAATAACTTGTGAATGTAATATTTATCAATTGAATAACATGCTATGATTCCTATAAAAAATAATTGGACTATAAATATTTTTAGAGCCATGTCAACTCGCCTCCTAGCGGGAATTTGGTGGTTCTTCACGCTTATCATGATTTCTTCATACACTGCTAACTTAGCGGCTTTCTTGACTGCTTCGAGAATGACCTCTCCGATAGAGAGCGCTGAAGATCTTGCCAAGCAGACGAAAATCCAGTATGGTTGTTTGAAGTCCGGATCAACAAAATCTTTTTTTCAGGTTGATTTTAAGATTAAAATTTGAATATAGAATACATAGTCATAGAGGGCGCCAAAGTCAATATTAAAACTATCTTTAAACCAAAGCTTCTAAAGTGAATTAGATTAAAATATTCAATTTTCTTATGGCTGTGAAAATGAGTAAATCATTTTTATATTGAACAGCAGTTTTTTTGTAAATAAGAAAAATTGAAAGTTTTGAAACGGGCCTTCTTTTCCTAACGAATAATCCA
Source organism: Limulus polyphemus (assembly GCF_000517525.1). NCBI lineage: Eukaryota > Metazoa > Arthropoda > Merostomata > Xiphosura > Limulidae > Limulus > Limulus polyphemus. The sequence continues at coordinate 86,785 of NW_013668884.1, read as the reverse complement.
TAAAACTTGAATTTAAGTTAAACGGTTGCTGTTTATTGTTGAGGAATAACAAATTTGACATTCTCATTATTCACGTACTGTTTTTGTTTTGTTTTTTTAAATATAGTATGTTAGGGTTATCTGGACAATCTGTTATTTGTGCCTCCAAAAACGAGGCCTCGCATGGCCTGATGGTTAGGGCGCTAATCGCAATATGTGGGTTGCGGGTAAGAATCCCTGTCACCGAACATGCTCGCGCTTTCAGCCTTAAGGGCATTATAATGTTATAGCCAATCCCACTGTTCATTGATGAAAGTGTGGCCCAAGAGTTTGCGGTGGGTGACGTTGACTAGCTGCCTTCCCTCTAGTCTGTCACTGCAAGATTAGCACTAAGATTACATATTTATATACTGTTAGGTACCGGTGGGGTCCACATATTGAGTGTTGTTTTTACCTGTTACAATACTTATTTTAAATAATTTACACAAGAAGGCCAGGCAGTAATCAGATTAATTTTCTGTGATATTGAATGTGCTTTTGTCTACATTTTTCTGTGTGACTCGTGTAACCAATAAAATTATGAGAAGCAGGGATGTGGCTTCCTACACACAAAATCGCAGACATCCTTAAGAAGTCTTAAAATTCGCCTATGACTTTCATTGCAAGAGTACTAATTTGTTTAGTATGGAATATTTTGAAGCCAAAGTATCCGGGAGCTGATTGATCGGGTAAGTCGCTGATCCGGGAGCTGATTGATCGGGTAAGTCGCTGATCCGGGAGCTGATTGATCGGGTAAGTCGCTGATCCGGGAGTTGATTGATCGGGTAAGTCGCTGACCCGGGAGTTGGTAGACCAGGTAAGTTGCTGATCCGGGAGCGGGTTAACTGAGCAAGTCACGGATCTGGTTGCTGATAGGCCGGATAAGTCACTCGAATCAACTTATCTTAACCTTGTAAAGAAAAGTAATTATAACTTAAATCATTCAGGATTCGGGTGTAATTTACCAGGACCTTAGAATTAATTCTCTGTAGCCTTGAAATAAATCTTGAAATATGACGTATTTTGTTCTTTGAGTCAAGGAACCCTGAGGATCAAATCGCCTGGCTTCCAAATCAGCGACTTACCCGATCAATCAGCTCCCGGATCAGCGACTTACCCGATCAATCAGCTCCCGGATCAGCGACTTACCCGATCAATCAGCTCCCGGATCATACCATTCCACTCGCCTCTCTCATTTTTCGAACCGTGTGATTTGTCTTTCACAAGCTGGATGGTGTACTTGAATTCGAGGACTTTGGACAATTCATGGATCAGGTCAATGCAATAACCTTCGAACTTATCGTTTCCTTCCAGCATATCGGCGTTCTCTTTAATCATGGTGTATGGGTGATTCTGGCCAAAACACAAAGACGAATGAAATAGAAGAGGTTTCTATTATTTCAGTTAATACTCCCACTTATTTCAATTAATACACGAAAAGTGTCAGTTTATCTGTTTCGTTTAGAATGTTATGATTGAATAACGAGACTTTTACAAACATACGCAATGTAGAGAAACTGGTTTAATATACACAT
>NW_013668884.1:76464-84422 GCF_000517525.1 Limulus polyphemus | reverse complement strand
GTAATGATTTTGGTCTATTATTGACTTAGTTTTGTCTATAATTACGCCATCTACTGGAGAACACTTGTCTTCTAATTTTCCTCAACTGTTTATTTAAATCATTATTTTTAAAGGAATATTGCTGTCAGCTTCCTTCAATATTGAAAAAGTAATAAAAAGGGTCAAATTGACACTTTTTGGGAATCAGCCTGAAAATTAATTGCACGGTAAAAGGGTTAAAAAATGTGGGGGTGGAATAATCGTTCTCATCTTGGATTGGTCGTACGTCAATAAGTTTGTTTAAACCAAGATTACCAATCTAAGTTATATACTCTAAAACTTAGACGATATAAAACTTAAATTGTAAACTACGTTTTCAAGCCAAGCTTGTTATTAATAAACAGATTTGATTACATTTAAAATGTAACAAAAAGTCCCCGATCATGCTGGACTTTATAAAAACCAAAACAATGTGCGAACTAATCTTGGATCAGATGTATGTTGCTGAGAACATCGGTGATTCTGGTTTTAAAACATCTATATGAATAACCAGTCTAATTCTGGTGATTTGAGCGACTTACTCACCACCATAGTGCAGGTGACTTGAGTGACTTATTCACCATAGTGCGGGTGATTTGAGCGACTTACTCACCATAGTGCGGGTGATTTGAGTGACTTATTCACCATAGTGCGTGTGATTCGAGCGACTTACTCACCACCATAGTGCGTGTGATTCGAGCGACTTACTCACCACCATAGTGCAGGTGATTTGAGTGACTTATTCACCATAGAGCGTGTGATTTGAGCGACTTACTCACCATAGTGCAGGTGATTTAAGTGTAAATAACATTCATGTCTTGGTTGCTTTAGCAGGGGAATTTACATTCAATCAAAATATAAGTATCTGACACGTGTTTGGGGGAATTTCACCCATTATCAGTAACCCTGGACACAACACAGGAATAGTTTTATCGTGGTAAAGAATAACTTGGTAATTTCAACCGAAAACAAGTTTTCCGTCGTGAGTAAAAGTAGTCAATTTTAATAATTCTCTTTTAAATTATACCTTTTGTTAAGTCAATTAAAACCGTTTGCTTTATTAAGTTAAATGTTTTAATGCACTTTCTGAGCACGAACTTAATAATTGGTATTTAATAAAAAAAGAATAAGTATTAATTAGCACTGCCTTTTCTTATTTGAGAAATAATTTTGATTAGATGAAGTTTGTATCTTGATTTCTTTATGAATATTCTGTTGAGCTTTATTGAAAATTAAAACAAAACAATACTAAAAATATTTTTATGCTGTGTATGCCTTTTACAAGCTGGCGAAGAATGATTACAATTGTACTTATCGTGAAATATTATTATTAGGCCTATTACGTTTTAAAATACCACATTCATAATTTCATATTTTAGGGATTTTTAAGAATTAGAAGAATGGATAATAAATAATATTCCAATCACACTATATTCGATAATATCTATTTCCGACGACGCGTTTCGCTCAATCCAAAGCACTTCAGGTCGGCTGGGATGCAACATACGTGTAGAATGTAATATTTAAAAATGTGGTAGGCCTAATAATAACGTCTTATGATAAATATTATTACAATACAATCTGGAGTTGTAAAAAAAAACGCCAATAAAGACCGCGAAACGCAAAACTGAAAATTTGTATGTGCCCTTGCCTAGACCAAATGAACCTCCATACTAATTTTGGTGAAGATCCCTCCTCACCCTGCGAAGTAGTTACATGGACAGACAGTATTATTATATTTGTATAGATATTTCAAATGTTAGTGTGCTAGAATACATTGTTAAGTCAGGTGTATTCGTCGTTCACGACTTCTCCTGTATTTGCAGTTATCTTTAACAATACGGTGAAAGTAACATAAATAGTTAGAAAAGCAGTAACTAGTTTTGTGAGAAAATTAAACGTTTTATCGATACAGGTTCACCCTACAGAAACGCCCTCTCTAGTGCTGTACTGAATCTACAGGAAGCAGGAGTGCTTTACATACTGAAGGAAAGGTGGTGGAAAATGAAAGGAGACAAATGCAAAGATGATAGCAGTAAAGGGTCCGGGTCTACCAGCGAAATGGGTTTGGCAAATGTAGGGGGCGTTTTTGTAGTGCTTCTTGCAGGTCTTGGTGTTGCTTGTATTATCGCAATTATGGAGTTTATATGGAAAACACAGAAAGTAACTAGGGACGAACGGGTAAGGAGAGACGGTGGTTAAATCAATGTGTTTTAGTAGACACTAATAACCCGTTTTCATTACCACTAACCCTAACTAATAAAAATTTGTATGTTTTCGATACTAGAAAAACTAATGTGTTTGGTTGTTTTTTTACTGTGTTTTGGGGGAATTTAAAATGACTAACTGCGGAAAATCTTTTTTGTTTTATTAATACTTGATATGAATAAAATTTTTGAAAAAAATAATTTCCGAGACTTAACGAAAGTAAAGTAGTCCTATCAAAGTTAGGCCTTTCTTGAATTCACTAATCTAACAAAATACTCTTCATGGTTTCGCAACCCATTCCCTGCTGCCTATATGTTCTTAGTGATTACTGAGGGTTAATCGCACTTCCTCAGAACGATAATCCACTCTTATACTGCCCTTAGAATTACTTAGCCCATTGTAACAAGCTTCGGTGAAGTTAACCTTTGACCAACTTTCTAGTGAACGTATGCTTCCAAAGGCACAAAAGTCCGCCCTGAATTGCATCGAAGGACTTCGCAGGTATGTTAAATAGGATTGTTTGATTTCACTTACTCCATCTATCTGTTTGATGAAAACAACCATTGATTTTTGAGGAATGTCTGGAAGCTATTGGCCTATAGTACTTTGTCAAGACAAATTCTAGTTTATTTCAAGTTTAATTATAATTACTCTTGGTTCTATTTCCTATCCATAACATTCATTTTTCTTGACGAGTTTGTGGTTGTTGTAAGTCCTCCGAGGAACATATTTGAAGCCTTTAGCTGTAATAGTTTTAAAATTTCACTGTAACAATATACTTTCATGAAAAAGTCAGTAACATATTCCTTTAGTCCTAACTCTATCTGTTGCCGTATTACACTAACATACAGTTGAACATTCGCCCTGGAATAAAATGTAAAGTTCTTACACATTTCTTACGGGTCTCTACTTTTCTCGTCTCTGTAAAGTGCGATTAACCGTCTGAGTAAAACTCCGGGTTTCAGAATAACTGAATATTATGCACGTGATTAATATCTAAAAGTAATTAATTGAAGCTTAAATTCCAGAATATGCATGGAATCGTTGTTAGTCCTAAAAAACAGACTTTCACACAGCAGCGTATCGGGAACTTCAAATACGATTGAACACAACCATCTTATCTTAAATTTGAACATCCTACTTCAAAAACAGTCAAATCCATTTTAAAAAGTCGAAAATATTGATGGTCAGAAACAGCTTAAGTTATCAAACTTCAAAATTTTGCCGTTATAGATCCAGCGCTAAATTTACGACAATTTGTCTTAATTTTTTGATGAACCAATTATATAAGCTCTTAATTATAAATGCAAAACTCTCCGCTGTAGACCTTACACGTCGTGTTTATTTTTCACAAGGAAAAGTAGTTTTATACAAATAATTAGCAGTAACGTCCGACTGAATTATTGTCTGCCAACTTCAGAAATGTCTTTTTTTTTTTTAAATCTTGAACGAGAAAATTGCAATAAAATTATTTTCAATTGTATGATTAGGAGAATGTGTGGTAAAACTATTCCCATTGTATATGAAAATAAATCATAGTCACATTTTCTGTCAATATGTTGAATATCCTAGGTTCTGCTTACAAACAATCAACCCTAAAAGTTAAATTGTTTATCATACATAACCTTACTATCAAATATCGTTTTGTCCTGTTTTTTCACACGCCTCAGAATTCCAGAAATCAGTGATACACGACGTGTTATTAGGTAAGTATTATTATATATTTTTTCCTACTATTTTTGGGATTAATAAAGAAACTACAAACAGATTAATGTTTATATTACTATTATTTTTTCTTGATATAATTCCATGCTCGTCAGAAAATATTTCCAAACGCCACCTACCAGGTCAATTTGAGAAAAACGCCACCTACATTCTTTGCGTTTATGATATTAATATTTCGAGGTTGAGTTTTAAAAAACTACAATTTCTCATGATTTATAATCTAATGTTTTTAGGATAAAATTAGCGTTATAGTTAATTTCTTTCAACATTGTCTATTGTCATTAAAAATTAATTATCAGGTCAGAGGTCTTTGCTTCACACACTAACTTTCCCTTTAGGCCTTATTTTTAACTCTTCCTTACCCCTAAAATCCAATGCACGCTGTATACCAAATTATTTTTAATCCTTTAGAATTAATATAACTTGTTTTTAATACTTTAGACGTTAGAAGAACAGATTCGTAATTTCAACAGCTACCAACTAAATAAATAAATTAATGAAAATAATTTACAAATTTGTTTCACAATATATAAGAATAACTCTTCTCAAAAATATTTTATTTTTCAACTGACTTACTTTTGCTAAGGTCGTTATTAAAACTTAAAAGGGGTATTATACTTTCTCTGATAATCAAATTTTTACAGGATTCCCTGTGCACGGAGATGTTTCGTGAAATACGCCTAATACTCTCATGTCGAGGATCTTCACGACCCGCTCCAAAAACACCCGACGAAGGCTCACAAGCAGACGGCATTACGCTGTCTTCATTAAGAACTGTCACCAGTGTGAATACGAGGCCATAATTACGTTAGGCCTATAACAATTACGTTTACTACGGCAGATATTTTCTGTAAAACGCATTATTCGGTCGTAGAGTTCGTTTATTATGATTTTATCCAATCAATTCAACAAACAATTAGAAAAAAAAGTCTAGTCCCGTGCCATGGGTACCAATCCTACGTCATTAGATTTATTTTGTAAAGTAACAACGACATTATTTATACTTTAGAAGCGAAAAAACTCCAGTACGAAATTAAGCAGTTAATTCTGCCTTAAAGGTATTTTTATCTTCAAATGTGTTCATAAATTTTTATGAATTAGTACTTCCAATAAACTGTGTTATGTTAACCAGCGTGTGTTGTTCGTATAATAGTGAAGTTGTAAATTATAGAAATTATTGACGAACATTAGAAAAACTTGCACCAGATATTTGGCAACATCCTCTACATTCGCACGAGAATAAGTTCGATCCAACGCTCAGTATTAATTCAGTTGGGTGTTTCATGGAGCAAATGTTAATTTTGTATTCCAAGCGTACTATCAAGTGTGTTAACACCTAGTACTAGTCAGGAAGATGGGTTGATGATTCCTAAACAAAACTTTATGGTATTATTTTTAAATTTTGAACAGAGATTTGAATTCCTTACGATATCTGAATTCTAACTAGTTACCAAGCTACAAATTAATATAACCGATCTCCCCCCCCCCCCCCCCATCCAAAACATGGTAATGGCGCAATACAATATCTGGTTCTTCTGTTCTATAAAGCCGTTTTCTCCGCGGTTTTCGCGTCTATGGAGATGCCCGAGTAAGGCCCACGAACTTAGAAGACGCTCTCGGGTAGATAACAGCAGTAATTGCCTGAACATAAAAACTTTTAATATTTTCTGCAAAAGGAACACAATCCGGCCGACCCCTAAATTCCGCATCTTCGCGACGGTCACTATTGTAGTTGTTGGAGGTTCCAACCCTTTATCAAATTTTTTTTGGTTCGAACTTGACACTCGTCTGTAACCAACCCCCCAAATTCGGTCTCATTGACTTACAGACTGAAAGTTAAAAAGAAAACTTTCACGTTAATCTGTCTTGTATTTATAACAAAGATACTAAAAAAACGTCTACGACCCCTAATTTTGAACTACTCATGATGAGGGATTGACTGTCCCTCTTCTAAGACACTCACAACTTAAAGCGTGTGTGTGTGTGTGTGGGGGGGGGGGTTCGTTTGAGGTATCGCTTGTCTTATAATCGGCCTCAAAGGTCGTATAAGATGATCAGTTTACACATTTTTTTTCCTTACGTTTGAACGTAGAATTCATGTAAAATGGGCTAAGCTCAAACATTACATGGCACTGATTGCTCACAGGTAAATCTAGTGCCATCTAGTTTCTCAAGCTGTAATTATTTGCAATTAACAACAAAATGTGACCATTTTGCATCTGTTACTACTTCAACCTATGCCAATTACCACAAGATAAAAACCAGACTAGAAATGGGGGTGAGGATGTAATATTAATCATACTTTTAAAAACTTGATGATAATTTATTAAACATTTATAGATAAATAATGCAACTTCAACGGCCAACAGCCGCGCTTTTCGTTTGTTATATAGTTCAATACATCACGTACCACAGACCAAATAGCACTAACCATTACAATTAATTAGACGCACATAATACTGTCTTTAACACTTTGTATGGCACTCTTTAATTAAAGTTAAAAACATACATAGGAAAGAAATTCTGTTTAAACGAAATATTCTCCAAACTATTTTGGCCAAGTAAGGTGGTAGTAAAAAAGGTATAGTTTTATGTATATTTTAACTTTTCCAGTAGTATTCAAATACGTAATTTGTTTGTTAAAACTCTTTCTCATTATGCAGTGTGTTCAAACCATATTATGCACATTAATTCTAGACTAATGCAGAAACCTTACCTTTCACATCAGTTTTCGTCAACAGAACTTTCGGTGAGAGGTGCATAAACGAAAAACGTTAGGCCTACATCGTAGGCTGTGGTGACTTCCACTCAAAATGTTTACCGCTCGTAATATGTTTAAAAACACTGTTCTCAAATATTATACAAGCTACGTACACTAAATGCTAACATGAATTAATCTCATGATACTTTTTACCCATTCGTTTCGAATACTTATATTACGATATTAAACGCCGAAAACCGGCACAGAACTACTAGGCTTAATGTTTACGATAAAAAAAATCGGAACACTGCATTTTCCCCTCCACATTCCTTTCAGTTACTTCAAAGATTCCACGTTAGAGGGATGTAGAAAACATCATGAAGGTATAACACCAAATTTTTTTACTTAAGATACGTCTAACATACACAATTATAAATAAATGACTCCTGTGTTACTTACTTGCTATGTGGTAGGTTTTTCTTTTTTTTAAATCAACATATTTAACTCTTAAGGTTTAAGCTTTTTCTAGGGCCCATGAGCTGGTCGGAAGACTAGGCTTAAAAACACGATGTCGCGAAAGCTTGTGGCTAATTAAAAAAAAAAAAAATGATTATACGGTGAAAACGTCCGACAGATCTGTCATAAATTTGAAACTATTCGCGTATAAGGTGACATTAGAAGAATCTGTATGAACATGGCTATATTGCTAGTAAAGGTACTGATTTTCAATACAGTATCACCTTTAAAGAAGCTAGCCAATTGGGTTCTCGTAAATTTTAATACACCTTTTTTTTTTGTGGGAGTTTGACCTTTATTACCATGCACAGAGTTATGACGGAGACAGAAAATCTTGTTAAAATAAATTCGCCGAAAGAAAACTAAGTTTAGCGAGATATAATTCAGAATAGTAATTAATTTTACGATTAAAAAAAAAACGCTCAAAACTTTTAAATAGATAATGTTCATACATGTAAACATTGCATTAACTTTTCTAATACAACCCTCTCGCATTTAAAAGTTGCACAGTAACCAGGCCCTATCATTAACAGTTGTTCATTAAACTGCTATACAGTGGTTGTGACATTTTTAAATTTAAAAACAAGACTGAAGCGTTGCCCATTAATTGGCAAAAGAAAAGAAACTGGTTCGTGGGGCAAATTCTTAGCCACGAAAAGTGTGAAAAATATGCGACTTGCACGTGGTACAGAATCAATTAATTAATTCCATTGCTTCGATGGAATTGGGGTACGCGCGCGCACAAATTACGATAAATTTTTTTCAGGGTGCTACTATCTCTCTCAGTATT
>NW_013668884.1:73815-75923 GCF_000517525.1 Limulus polyphemus | reverse complement strand
CACACACACACACAGAATTATCAATAGCCAAACCAAGTTCACAGTCACAAAAAAAAACGACACAGGGTATATAGATACATATGTTACGTGAGATTTATTGGGGATACTGACGTTGGTAGACATCTTGACCTCACTTTTTCTTGGGTAAAGAGTTGGAGTTAACCTTACATATTTTATATAAAAGGAATTTGAGCGTTATTTAAAGTGTATCATGATTGCGAAGAAAAGTGACAAAACATTAACTTGAAATGACTTTATTCACTAGACATAAGAATAACCCAGGAGTACAGGAGACATGGGTATAAATAATATTCAATCTTTGGTTAACTTTATAACCTACCAATTAGACGCCAGAAATTGATGAATACTACATGTATCTACATAGAATACTACGTTATACTAACCTTAGTTTAAGTCAGCTAAACAATATAGTTACGTTTAATAAATAAGTACAGTGTGACGCACACTCCTAAGTACGCGGAGGGCTTGGAAACAACGTGCTATCTACATATACCGATGGAAAGAATTCGTTTCATTCATACAGATAGAACAATGCAGTTACCACACGTAGTTGAAGTATTCGTGAACCCTAACACCAACACCGTCTGCAGCTATCAAAACGAAACTTAACCTGTGCTAAAGAACCATCAGACCTAGTTCTTAAAGTATTTAAATACCGGGTATGGGCCTACTTTTGTTTTTTATTTAAATGTCATATCACCGATTTCATTGATGAGACTAAATACGTACCGAATTTCCTTGTTATACTGTTAAGTTTAATGCTACACCGAAAGAGGCGTAAACATAACTTTTACATAATTAGGCCTAAGAACGTAAAACATTAAATGAAACACTTAACCGCCTAGTCTCACATTACGATAAATTACAATTTATGGCCTACAAAAAAATTCCTAATGCGAGACTATCAGTTACCATCAGATTTCACAAATATATTCAAGCCACAAATTACGTTTCAAATGAGAAACGGTTAGCAGAAACATCAAAGATAACGTATATCGTTTTCTCTATTCGTAAGATTAGGTTAAAATTCTAGTGATCAAGTTATAACTTTAACGTTACTTATACTGACAGAAAATAGGTATTTAGATTATGTATAATTACTGGTCACTACGAATGTGAATTTACCTCTGAAATTTTGTCAGCTGTAGACGTGATTATGGAAAACTATGGTAATTAAGGCATAGAAAATATTGCTGTAACTTGCATATAATATGTAATGTACAAAAAAGTATGATATGCATAGCTCTAGTAAGATATACTGATGGGAAAAGATAAGTGCTACCTCGTTACACGAATAAATTAAACAATGTATGATCAAATAGTAAACCACTAAATTTTGATTCGATTAAGTGCATCCATGATTTAAAAAACAACTAATATTCAACTGCAAGATTATTATCACCATCTTTGGATTGCCAATTTTTAAGACTTAATTATTTACTTTCTAAAGTTACCTTTTTAAATCCTGATGATGTACGAAGCTGTCTGATCGTAATCTCCGTAACAATAAGTAATTGAGATATAAGAACTTTCTAGATTCTGATGTTGTAAATCGTGAAGTCACCTACAGACTAATCTACTCAAATGTTTGAGGGGGAAATATGTGACAGCTATGCCAGCCTAAACTTTATAGCTTCTAGTTTTAAGGCAAGTCTAATAGAAATATATTTTTTTTATATAATTCACTGGTTTAAATACAATGGTATCGATCTTAAAATGTTCTCAGCAGATTTTAAGTTTGTATATTCATAAAAAAACCTGTTTAACAATCTCTTCAAAAACCAACTTTGAATATTCTCCAGAAACATTCTTCTATTCCTTATTACACACACCACACACCACTAGCAAGTTGTTTATCAAGCAATAATAACAGTGTTTACAAAAACCAAAAAAAAAAACCAAGTGAGGCAACAAGACACAACAGTAACTACATCCACAAGTAGCAGGTGATGCCAAGATGGTCCCTGTGACTTGTTACAATTGTGTCAGTACATATATATATATATATATATATATATATATATATATATACACACACACTACTACTACTACATAGTAGTAGTTACGTTACTTAACGTAACGTAAGT
>NW_013668884.1:70709-73794 GCF_000517525.1 Limulus polyphemus | reverse complement strand
AACGAACTTACGGTACCGTCGTGTACGTTAGTTACTTAACTTAGTTAGTCGTAGTACTAGTATATATATATATATATATATATATATATATATATATACACAAGCACACTACACTTGCATGATGGCTTTTACAGAACAGGTTATATAAACGTTGTTTTTGCTGTAACTAGCTCAGATATCAGTGTGCAAACCAATGCTTTTAGTGAAAGAACTACAATAACAGTTAGGTTAAAAACAAGTTTGTTAATAGTTGTGACACACTAAAAGGTTCAATAGTCCTGAAAGAACGTACATATATATATATATATACAGAGTGCAAAATTTCAATAAAACAATAGGTTGTGGTGCTATATTTTTCTTGCTTTTGCATTTGGTAAAAACTAAATTTATCAGGAAAAACAATTAAAGCAGTTGTTATATCATATAAAGAGTTACTGGTAAGCAGTGTTATAGCATAACAATATTAAAAAAAAAAATGTTTTAAAAGTTTATGATAAAAATATTTTCTAAAACACTACAACTGGAAATTAAAACTAAGAAATACTTAAAGCTTCTGAATTAAAAATATCAACTGATATAACTGACCTAGAAAGTAAATGTGTGTAGAACTACTAGTTGACCCCACCCCCCCTACACACTTTATATCAATGTGTACTTTACATTTAGTAAATAATTCAAAAAGTGGATTTGAAATACAATTTCACGCACAACAAACATACGTTTCAAAAATGTAATCCAACCCAAGTTATGATCTGTGCATTTCAGAAGTAGTTAATTACGCATATAACTCAAAAACATATTATACTCTGATTTAATTATCAATTAATTGAATTTATCAAAAGATATTTTTACACGCAGAACTCCATCAACAAACCTACCTTTACTTACAATGCTAAACTCTGAATAATACAACTGTACAATCAGCAAGAAATCTATTGTTGCATACATCTTGAAGTGTCAAGTGAAGATCTAAGTTCCAAATAAGAAAACATTGGAACTATTCCTAAGTACAAAAAAAAAACTGCACGAGACAGTTTTATGCAATACACGAAATTTTAAGTCGAACGTTTTAAGATACCTGAAAAAAAAAAGGGGGAAATTCCACTATGCACTAAAATATATTTCTTATTTTTAAGCTAAAATAAATCATCTCTGAATGCTTTAATGTCATTGAATCATATAAAATTAAGATAAAATTACCTATGAACCAACAAATAAATATTCATGGTGTGTTGTAAGCCACTAAACAGCTAACTTTGAAATGGATATTTTTGAAGAGCAGAGAGGATGATTGATTATTTACATTTTTTTTTTTTTTCACAGATTCGTAAATGGGGATAGTACCACATAAAAGTGACTATTTGATAAGCTATTTTGACAGAAAAAAAAAAGCACCAAAGATATAATCCCCTTTATTTCCCTGCCACACATTTTAATTCACAATAGATAATCAACTGGGAGCAATCCCCCAGAGTGAAAGAGCTTGGGTTAGTCACTACTAAATTTGTAAAATTCTTCTAATTCCTCTTCACTTTTCTTACAAATCACACACTGAAAACTCTTAAAAGAGTTTTGCCCATAAAGATAAGTACATTTAGGGCCGAGCGCAAAGTACAACCACATAAAATACCAACTTGCACACTCTGACAAGCCAGTCCTTGGCAGCTCACCACCGTTTCTAAAGTCATTATCATTCTCTGTTCATATGAAGTCCTTTGTCCAAAAGTAGCTACACATTATTACACTAGTTTCAAATTCTACGATTTTATTCGTTAACAAACATTGCCCAAGTGTTGGAAAGCAAAGGGAGAAGGGGGAGGTATGTGGCACATCATTGTTTCTAAGTAACAGCTCTAAGTACGATGTTCAATGAGATTTCAAATTTCACTCTTATGTGCATACATATTAGTTGGAAGAAAAGCTACGTTATCCCAACTCTACTCAACAAAAAAACATAGTAACTTTAATGTTTGTTAACAGGAGATAGCTTTTCACACCATTTACACACCAAAGTGATAAGAAGACAGTAACGGAGACTAGATTCTCATCGATACATCAACAACTTGCCCTTTAATACAAGTACGAGGCAACTCTGACAAGAATCAGAAACCCTCTTTTTCTCTTTTAAATTTAATATATATATATATATATGTATTTATTTATATATTTATACACATTTCCCCTTATTTCTGTGGTAAAATGGTGATTAGGACAGTGGAAGTGGTTTCCAAGTTACACCAGTAAATGTACCAAAAACCAACACACACACATACACACACAAACATAAACACAGAGATACACAGAGAAGGCTGGAACTCTGCCTGCCAGCGAGGACCTATTAACACGTCTTTTCAGGTTAACACATTAATAAGTTCGTCACATCCAAGTCAGAACTGGTACCATTTCTTGTCTTTGTATCGTAATAACAGGTTGTGGGTCGTATTGGAGAACACTTCGGCTTCACTCATCATCTTCGCTGTACGTTCTTCTAGAAGACCAAGAGCCTCTCCTCTCTCAGTCAGGCCCTGGAAAACATACAAATTCGGTATTTACTTTCTTCAATTAGCTTCTTACACAGCAGATTAGATTATCAATACTTCTAACCAATTATATTAGTCACAACTATAAGTTGTATGATTAAAATACTGCTTTAGATAACCTGAAAGGAAAGATTTACACAACGAGAGTAATCACTACTTCTTACTTTGCTTCCTATCACGTTAATTAAACTACTATATAACCACTACTTTATTTAACCTGAAAGGAAGGTTAATCTTACATAACAAGAGTGAAAAAGACTACTATATAATCACTATTTTAGTTAACTTGAAAGGATGGTTAGTCTTACATAAGAAGAGACACATTCAGCATGTAATGCTGCTGTTTGAATACAAGAAGGGAAACAATGCCTCTGTAGCCACAAAGAATATCAAAGAAGTTTATGGAAATGTTTTGAACGTTTGCAAGTGTCAACAGTGGTTCAGAAAATTTTGTTTAGGTGACTTTAGCCTTGATAACTGATGGCAGGGGCCGACATGTTGGAATTGAATTTGACGCTTGGAAGACGCTTGTTGAGTCTAACCTA
>NW_013668884.1:68683-69936 GCF_000517525.1 Limulus polyphemus | reverse complement strand
CTCATCAATGGGAAAGGTGTTATTCTCTACAACAATTCATGGCCACATGTGGCACTCTTGACGCAACACGAGATTATGGAAGTCGGGTTGGGAAGTTCTCCCCCACCCACCATATTCTCCAGATATGGCACCATCAGATTACTATCTTTTTCGTTCGCTGCAACACCATCTTAATGACAAACATATTCAAATGTGGAAGGTGTTAAAGAGGGCATCGACATGTATTTTGCTTCAAAGCCAAGTGATTTCTTTAATCAGGGCATTAACAACAATCGATAAGAATAGAAACAATTTCATTTAATAAATGTTTTGTTTTGATAAATATAAATTGTTTGGATTTTTTCATCTAAAAAAGCTATATTAATTTCTTGACGACCTAATAAAATAGTGCTTACAATTACTTCCACTAAGAAATGGCATACGTGTTCTGTATCCATTACTACAATGGCAGAAAAAGTTGTGTGTGAAGTGGTTGTTATACAAGCCAATGTAAGATAAAGCAACACTACTACCTGATATAAGCCAGAGAAGTAGCCTAACTTAATACTATCATACATACATACATACATGTAGTTATAATTAACATACAGATACTGCCGATCTTAGAAATATGACACATTCTAACCTGTCGAGCACGTGCTAATTCTCCGGCTAATGATCCTGCTTGTCCCTTGACATGTTCCAGGTTGCTGTTCCCTGGAATATGACGTGCCACACTCTTCGACGCCTTGCCACTAGCTTCTCCAACTAATCCCAAAGAAATTTAACACGTCCTCTTATTTTTTATAAACTGTTTAAATTAAAGGAAGAATACTGTACTATGAAACATGTTTCTGACCAGAACTGTTTTATCATGATTTATATACTTAAATGCAATATGAAAACTATCTGACCCATTGAAAAGGTTTTAATTAAGTAGGAAATAAAAATTCAACCAGTAGAGTTAAAGTTGCATCACAATCGCAAGTAGCAAACTTCGGTACATGACCCAAGAGAAAGGTCTAACAAATATACCTAGTCAGACTCGGACAATATCTGAACTACTGTAAACTAAATGGAATGAAAATAATAAAAAAATATATATACTTATTTTGTCATATGAACCTTTTCTCACAAATTTGTTTTTTAAATAAAATTTGAAAACAAGTTTAAAACAAAAGTACTTGGCTCTCTTTTTACATTCCCAAACTTTAAATTTTTATCAGGGCAGCATCAAAAATTGAACTATTTTCCTTTTGGTGAAAAAAAAAATC
>NW_013668884.1:66442-67661 GCF_000517525.1 Limulus polyphemus | reverse complement strand
AAAAACCAACTGGCCTGATACCAGATAACAAAAACAACATAATGTCAAAATATAGCTTAATTAATTCAAGTTGATCCTTTATTGTTAGCTTCTTTGTTTGGAATTAACCCTCTCCGTGCGGGTCAAAGGCCATGTCATCGCGTTTGTTGACTTGCATTCAAAATTTTATTGAACTACTATTTTATGAATTTATGTCAATAAGTTTGGTACCAAATTTTACATTGTAATTCAAATTTTTGTATTATACATTATTTAATTTCATAATTTAAAAGCAAATACTAAAAAACACCTCAACATCAATTTTTTTTATGTGTCATGTGGTATGTTAAATTCAGCACTGGTTCAGATTAGATGTTTGTGATGTCCAAATACAAAGTCTATAGTTTCTTAAGAAGTAGGAACTCAATTTACCAATATTGACAAGCTAGGATATAAAATAAGAACCTCCCATCTTTTCTATTTGCTGAGATATTGCTTATGTACTGAATCAAACACAGTGACCCCGCCCACCTCTTTCCATTTTCGGAAACGCTTCCTTATACACACTTACTTCTGTCTACAACATGTGAACAACCAATCGAAAGCTCATAATGTCCCCCTAGTGGCTTTCTCAGCCAATTTCAAGTATTACTACTTCATCTCGTTCTTTCGATACAAAACTTCAAGTTGGTAAGGTGGGTCTTTATTCTGCTTGAAATTTCATATTTTTTTGAGACCCAAATACAGCTTAGTTACCAAGCTTGATAAATTAGTGGAATTTTATGATATCAATATCATAATTTATGATTTTTTGGTTATTCAAATGTGTGTGTGTATATATATAAA
Source organism: Limulus polyphemus (assembly GCF_000517525.1). NCBI lineage: Eukaryota > Metazoa > Arthropoda > Merostomata > Xiphosura > Limulidae > Limulus > Limulus polyphemus. Next base: position 66,836 of record NW_013668884.1, on the reverse strand, counting down.
AACCTAAAAAAAAATCATTTCATTTCACATCCTCCACATGTGAAATTTCTTGAGGCTTAGCTAGTTACGACAAGCAGCAACCAAGTACAAAAATCGTAACTAGAAGAGAATTGATTGCTTTACTTCTTTATTTACTGTTCCATGTTTTAAGAAAAATAAGTTTAAAAACTTGTTTGTAAATAGTAATAATCTATATACATATTTTATGTATAATAATGGAAATGTGACTGTACAAAATACTAGTCCATTAAAACACAGCCAAAACATGTCATTTGGTTAAGACTAAAGGTCAGTCTTATATTATTGGATATGGTAATAGAAGTGCACGTGTGCTGCAACATTGCAACTTCTGTATTGTTAACCAGGCACAACTGAAAGGTCAATATAATAAAAA
>NW_013668884.1:55232-65442 GCF_000517525.1 Limulus polyphemus | reverse complement strand
ACGAGATCGGTCAAATCGACCAAACCCACGCAGAGACTCGATAGTGAAAACAACAGATAAGATATAAAAAATTTTACTTAAAAAACGTTTGATAATTATCTGGAGGTTATAAAGATTTCACATACGAGATTTGAAAATTTTCTAACACATAAAAGTATTTTTAATCTTAAAATTACTTTGCATGTTGGATAGGCAACATTAAAAAAAAAATGGGATGAGTAAAACATTACTTATAAAAACCTTAACACTTAATAAAAAAATATCTGATATTTTGCAGATGAAAACCTTTATGTGCTCTCGACTGTCGATGGAACCCTAGTTTTTTTTCCCCCCTTTATACTAATGGTACTACAGCACCAAATAACTTAATTATATAATGCACCAAAGAACACAAAATAATAACATTCAAAAGAGCAGAAAATGTCACATAACTGTCACAATTTTTCTGGTTTTATAGTTGTGCAACAAAAGCTGTTAAAAATTCAGATAAAGCTAGTCGATGTGTTTCCCGTGGGAATATAATTTGAACTGGAAGTGAAATAGACAATTCTCTATACAGAAAACAATGAAATATAATATGTCACTTAATAGATTAAAACAGTGGCTTTCTATTGGTTATAAATAATATATTATTAAGAGTCAGAGAGAACTACTGGCAATTTCTGAAAGAGGATGTAATAGGTGGGTGTAGCAAAAGTTGTCTGATTTTCTAGTTTGTGGCTCTGTAACCAAATGAGATTGAAGGCTGTACACATTATGCTTTGCCTGAGTGACAACAACATTATAATGAGTAATTTACATTATATTTCATACTTCTCAGAAGGGTGGTAAGTAAATTAGGGAAAAGGAGATTGAAGGCTGTACACATTATGCTTTGCCTGAGTGATGACAACATTATAATGAGTAATTTACATTATATTTCATACTTCTCAGAAGAGTGGTAAGTAAATTAGGGAAAAGGGGATATCTGGAGAGCAAATGTCACAATTGTCATAACTAGGGGAAGTTGAGAATTTTTTTTCTTGACTCATAAAATTAAGAACTACAACTTATATTAACATTTGGATTACTAGCTACGTTTTGATGCCAAGTTTATTCATATAACATGATAATAAAGTAATTTGATTAAATCTTTAACGTAACTTGCTAAAAACCTTGTGACATGAGCAGACAAAGATACCCATTAATGATGCAGTAACTTACCCAAGACCGTTTAATGAGCAGAAAAAGATGCCTGTTAATGATGATGTAGTAACTTACCCAAGACCGTTTAATGAGCAGAAAAAGATGCCTGTTAATGATGATGTAGTAACTTACCCAAGACCGTTTAATGAGCAGAAAAAGATGCCTGTTAATGATGATGTAGTAACTTACCCAAGACCGTTTAATGAGCAGAAAAAGATGCCTGTTAATGAATGTAGTAACTTACCCCAAACCATTTAATGAGCAGAAAAATGCCCATTAAAGATGCAGTAACTTACCCAAGACCATTTAATGAGCAGAAAAAGATTCCCATTAATGACAATGTAGTAACTTACCCAAGACCGTTTAACGAGCAGAAAAAGATGCCCATTAATGATATAGTAACTTACCCAAGACCATTTAATAAGCAGAAAAAGATTCCTGTTAATGATGTAGTAATTTACACAAGACCGTTTAATGAGCAGAAAAAGATTCCTGTTAATGATGTAGTAATTTACACAAGACCGTTTAATGAGCAGAAAAAGATTCCTGTTAATGATGTAGTAACTTACCCCAGACCGTTTAATGATGATGTAGTAACTTACCCAAGACCGTTTAATGAGCAGAAAAAGATGCCTGTTAATAATGTAGTAACTTACCCAAGACCACTTAATGAGCAGAAAAATATGCCTGTTAATAATGTAGTAACTTACCCAAGACCATTTAATGAGCAGAAAAAGATGCCTGTTAATAATGTAGTAACTTACCCAAGACCATTTAATGAGCAGAAAAAGATGCCTGTTAATAATGTAGTAACTTACCCAAGAGCTTTCAGTGAAGCTCAAGATCATTTCCAATATGTTTTACATAACTTTTTATCATCACTACTTACATAACTCCTCTCTATCAAGCAAACTTGGTCCTCCACCAAACAATCCCTTGAAGAAGCCTTGTTTAGGAGGCTCAGGCATGTCTTTCGTTAGAAATAAAGTGCCAAGCATATCCTGAAGAACTTCACTGAAACAAAACACGCACTTTCATCATTTAACTACAAAAGTTGCAGAAATTATTTTTCTGAATCTCTTTACAAGATTTATTATTTATTATTAAAGATTTATTAAAACAAACTAATTTTTTTTTTATAAAGGAAATGGTATATCAGAGTTACAAAACTTTCATGAATTAAGCTATTACTTTCTGATTAGCTCTACTGATTAGATGTTTCAATGCTTCCGCATGATTTTTAGTATTTAATCAGTTTTGTCCAAAATGAAACTTAAAAAAAAATTGAAATTTAAGAAAAATAAATAATTTGGGGACCACTACGTATGATTTTGTTTAAACAGCAAGCACGCTCAACATGGTTTTTTTGGTTCATTCATTTCCAACCTGCATTCCTGCCTTATTTGACAATATCACAGCACATTTTGCCTTTCATGTGACTGATTCTCCCATTGTATGCAAGTCTACAGATTTCGTATATTGGAAGTAAAAAGCTTTGTTTATGTTTAGATTGCTGCTATCCTCCTTCAGCCATTTCTTCTTCATAATAATTTATCAATGAAAGTACACTTTCCACTCGTGGCAATCGACTGTTGTGTCAAATAAATCAAACGAACAAGGAAAGTGATGCAACTGATAGCAAAGTTTGTTTGTTTGTTTTGAAATTCGCACAAAGCTACACGAGGGTTATCTGTGCTAGCCGTCCTTAATTTAGCAGTGCAAGACTAGAGGGAAGGCAGCTAGTCATCACCACCCACCGCCAACTCTTTGGCTACTCTTTTACCAATGAATAGTGGGATTAACCGTCACATTATAATGCCCCCACAGCTGAAAGGGCGAGCACGTTTGGTGTGATGGGGATTCGAACCCGTGACCTTCAAATTGCAAATTTGAGTGCCCTAACCACCTGGCCATGCTGGGCCTGATAGCAAAGTAGAAAATGATAATCGAATGGAAGGTATGCAGTGCTGCTTAAATCAACAGACAAAATAGTCCAATTTACCAAACACGTTTCACATGAAGTATTATCACACTTCCAAATGATGTGTGTATATAGTAAAAAAAATTAAAGCTTAACAGACCCTACATAAATTCAACTGTCACAGCTATTTTGAGTTACTTTGACAAAACAAGGTTTCTTAAAGGCCTTGAAATGGATCTATCGAAGGTCGAGAATTTTTAAGGAGTGTAAATACCCCCCTTACGAGCTACTTCGACTTGAACATTTTACTCCAGGAGTGACTTTTTACTGATAAAAAGTTCAAGATAATTTACTTGTATAAAACTTAGTAATGTTTAAAACATCTTAGTTTGTACAGGTTTCCTACACGAGACTACTCTTGAACTTACCAGAATGCTGCAGATATTGAAAACTTCTGAAATTCTGAGGCAGAACAAAGGTATAAGCCATGACCATTATTGCTAAAACAAAAAGTCTTGGCAATCCTAAGTAGAAGAAACAAATTTGTGAAGCTAAATTAAGAATATTTCAATGTTAATGATAATATCCAAGTTTACATCTTATCTTGAAACACACAGAAATAAACTTAATTATAAACAAATATTTCATTTCTAATATTTGGTACTTCAACTTGAGTGTCACCTTATACTCAAGTATAGACATGCATAACTTTAAACTACTAACCAGAAAATGAGACAGTTGGTCAGCAGCATCTACCGACACAAGGGCTTCAAACTCTTTACACGCAAGTGAAAGTGTAAACCTCGGACCCACTGATCCCCAGCCTAACGTGTTTACTACTAGGTCAAGTCTACTTTTCAGTTAAAGACTCAAAATAAGAATTTTTTTTCTTAATACATTTAATTAAGATGCCCTATTTAGTGTACAAAATAAAGTTGTGTCCATGGCAGGTGAATGAGGAAAGGGTTGAATCATCATGTAAACACCTAGAGCAAAATGTTACAATGTTTGAATTAAGCCTTACGCTAGCTCGTGTCTAATAATTTACATACTAAGCCTTCAAATGTTTAGGGCAGCAGTAAAAAAAATTAGCTACATTTGAAACTTTTTAAAAATAGCTTACATTCTACTGTAATTAGAGAAAAGTTTGTCCGTTAGTTTGCCCTCTAACTTCTTCTCGGCTTTAGCATTTGGACCTGTCAAAAATGGTTTAATCAACTAGGAAATTTGGGATGTGTTAAGAAGAATTATTTTTATTTTAAGATGCATAGATCTCCAGAGATCGCTAACTATAGATCACTTAGTGGGGGGTGGCCACTAGTAGTACTAATGGCACTCATTACTGGCATATTTACGACAAACACAGAAACACTACTTATATTCATAACTGGTAAGACATTAATTCTACAACTACATTTTTTCAAATCCAATTAATTATTTGAGGGATTTCTTTTACACACATTGTTTATACATACATTTAAGATAGACACACGTACATTAAACGAGATGTTTTTAAGTCACATGTTACTTATTGCTTTTTTGATAAACAATCAAGCCCAGTGAACATCGATAATTTTATTCTTATGTACATTCAATCTTTATATTGCCACTGGAATATTTCAAAAACAAACACATTTTAATATTCATAATTGTTGAAATCTGAATCAAAACTTGACTTCCAAGAGCAACAAAAACAAACACATTTTAATATTCATAATTGTTGAAATCTGAATCAAAACTCGACTTCCCAGAGTAACAAAAACAAACACATTTTAATATTCATAATTGTTAAAATCAGAATCAAAACTCGACTTCCCAGAGGAACAAAAACAAACATTAATATTCATAATTGTTGAAATCTGAATCAAAACTGGACTTCCCAGAGCAACAAAAACAAACACATTTTAATATTCATAATTGTTAAAATCAGAATCAAAACTTTACTTCCAAGAGCAACAAAAACAAACACATTTTAATATTCATAATTGTTAAAATCAGAATCAAAACTTGACTTCCCAGAAGAACAAAAACAAACACATTTTAATATTCATAATTGTTAAAATCAGAATCAAAACTTGACATCCCAGAAGAACAAAAACAAACACATTTTAATATTCATAATTGTTAAAATCAGAATCAAAACTCGACTTCCCAGAGTAACAGAGAATTTCAATCTTTAATGGATGGTATAATGATCAGTTTTTGAAATGTCCTTGTTGATTATCAAAACATATAACATTAAATACTGTGAAATGATACAACCAACTAGTTTTAAGAAACCATGCTTAATTATCAGTCTTGAAGACAAGACAGCTTTAAAAGTGATTTTTTTTTAATTCTACAGCCGTAAAAAAACTAGGTTTCCACTATGCGTGCTGTATGTATAAGATCCTACCTCATGTCCATCAAAGGCAGAAAGTCGACTTCATAGAGTAGCCTAAGACTAGGTAGGCTATAGACCACTATATTTCCATTACCAATGTAGCATGCTAGACAAGCGTTATCTAAAAGACGAGAAAAGACGTTTGTAATCGAGCAGGTCAGACTAACAGGTAAATTTTAGGAAGAGTTAAACACATGGTTCTTATGTAAACATGTGTGAAACAAGTTATTCCTTCTGCATGATTGGTGCACGATAAAAAGTTTAGATACAAAATAAAATAAAGTTGGCCATATACAACATTTTTTAAAGAGTAATAATGGCTGGAGACGGCTTAAATGGGTAATGAAGAAAAACTTTAATATAAGTTTAACATGACAGCAAATGTACAACGTTTCGACAAGGTTTTGTCATCATCATTTTTTTAAAGAGCATTACATTCTTGAGAAATCTTGACAAACAAGTCCCTGGTGGTTTTTAAAAAATTTCTGCTTGAAAACCCCTTTTTTTTTTTTTTTACATAATCCTACATATCAATATATAGTAAAAAAAAATTATTTCATACTGAACTTAACTGTTACCAGATAAACTATTTTAGTGTCCATAACATTATACAACTTACCAAACTACAAGTTTTGTGATACATCTATACAATCTGTTTAATTAAACCAAACACGCAGATGTGGCCAATAAAGCAGAAAAGGAGCAGATTAAGAAGAAAATAAAAACTTTAATAAGTCCATCACAATGATAATGTTGTTGTTTGTTATTAAGCACAAAGGGTTATCTGTGCTCTGCCCACCACGGGTATCAAAACCGGTTTCTAGCAGTACATGTCCACGGACATATTGCAATGAAAAATGTCAATAAAACAACACCCACGGTTACCTTGCACAGCTTAATGATTTATTTAATACACCTCAGAGTATACATTACACGTAGTTCCCAAAGATTTGGTTTTGTAAGAATAAATAGTGTGCTATTTATGTACAGAAGCACATTATGCAAATATAACAGTAAATTGACAAACGATTTATAAGCCTAATGAAGTGGTTTTGTTTTTTTAAGGAAGAAACATGTTTCGAGCAATGTTCTGTCAAAAACCGTGGTATCCTCGTGAAAAATAACACCACGTCATTACCCTTATAAATCGTTGTTTCTGAACTTACTATTAAAAATGTGCTAACTGAATATTTCCATCTATGTTTCTGACCCAAATCTATGAAAATAGACCCATTTTTAACTAACTACAGTAAATAAACACGAGTTTATTCACTGGCTATAGCAACACACGCTATAAAGGATAATTATCGTGACACTTCTAATGGCAACACTAAAAATATAAACATATTCAACTTTAGATTAGCTTAACTGTTACTTGGAGGTTACATCACATCAAAATAAATTTTTCTGGTGGCTTTTCTTGGAAAATATAATACTTTTATAAAGTAATCACTGTCCCATCCTTCATTTGATGGGTTTATTTACATTTTTCCCTGAGGTTTTACTACTTAAAAGTGTTAAACATTTGTTAATTGTTTGTTTGTTTTGAATTTCGCGCAAAGCTACACGAGAGCTATCTGCTCTAGCTGTCCTTAATTTGGTAATGAAAGACTAGTGGGAAGGCAGCTAGTCATCACCACCCACTCCCAACTCTCGGGCTACTCTTTTACCAATGAATAGTGGGATTGACTATCGTATTATGATGCCCCCACAGCTGAAAAGGCGAGTATGTTCAGTGGGATGGGGATTCAAACCCACAACCAGCAGATTGCGAGTGAAGCACCCTAACCACCTGGCTATGCCAAGACAATATTTATTGGAACAATACTATTGTATTTCAGCTTTATAAATCAACTCTTTTTAGACTATTTTATGCTCTTATCCCATAGTTTAGTTATTACAATGTTGCATTTAATTAATTTTCGTGAGTAGTCTTTTCTCATTACAATCTGTTCTTATAGCCTAAACCGCTCAAAAGTTACAATTTTTTCTATTTTAATTATGATTTATAAATCATTGTTTTAACAACTATTTCTTATTTAAATACTTTCTCAGTGGACCTGAACATATCTCGTTAACTAAAGTTTAAATTTAGAACAACATAAAATAGCTAGTTATGTAATTTTGTTTCCAACTTTGAAAATCTGTTAAAAAAAAAGGTTTCTATTTCAACAACTAAAGTCATGTTTTATCACAATTGTATTAATGCTGATAAAACATTACAAGATTAAAATCTGAATTCATTAATACAAAGGTTAGACATAATTCCGTAGAAAATGTTCTACATCTAACACTTCTCAAGCTAGTATTATCAGACAAAGAAAAGCACACGTGGTTAAATATAACGAGGTTTTAGTAATCCAACTTATAAACCTCTAAATATTAATGTAATAAAGATATGCTTGGAATTGGAAAATATTGGATTGTAACCAACAAGAAAACTTCCTAATGTAATCAACCTTTTCACAGTGATTTTTAAGTTAACTGTAGCTCTCGTTTATCGTTAACACAAAGTGTTTAGACAGATTTCAACAATGGATGAGAATAATAGTGACATCATACAAAAGGTATATAGCAAAACATGCAATCTGCCTTTGAGGTTTTTTAGAGAAATGCTTGCCTGATCAGGAACACTTTCGAGGACCAAACATTGGGTACTGTCCAGGAAAATTATTGGTGTCTGTTAACCCTAAATTGATAATCCCTTATTAAACTACACTAAACTTTAAGAAAATGTTAATTAGTATTTAATTGATATTCAAATTTAAATGGCAAACGAAAGATTCTCACCGAGTGATTTCATGGGTATAACCTCTGCACGAACAACAAACGATGTGTCGGTCAGATTTGCTTTGTACACGCACGTTTGCGATGGGAGAGCTACTACACGTGCCTGCTTCTCAGAAGCCATCACCACAAACTGGCTATCTTTGACTTCGGAAGACGACGAAGTTGGAGAGGCTCGGTTCTTTGAACTGTTATTCACAGGAGCTTCTAGACATAAAAATTCACATTGGCTTAAGTTAGTTCTTAGAAGATTTCAAGCAAACAAAACTCAAAAACGATCTCAGAGTAAAATAGAAAAATTACTCAAATACTATTTGCCCAAAATAAAAACAACGCCACTAAGATAAAAAGCCACCATTTACCCAGAAATCACAACACAAACATTTATAACAGTTGTATACTGGACACAAATACAAATCTAATTCACTGTAATTTATTCCTGCATTTAAGTAAAACTAAATTGAAATTAAAAAAAAAAAAAGAGTAATGTTTAATATGTTGTATAAATAGATACAGATAAATTAAATTTACTGTTCAGTGAATTTGGTAGGTAATTATAAAATAATAGCGTTATAGCCCGTCAAAAATTATGGGGGTAAGTACTACCACCCCCACCCCATAGTATACCCTAACCTCACAACTGAAATAAAGAAATTTTGCAAAATTAAACTTGACCAACAAAGAGGCAGAAAAGTGCAGTCGAGGCAGTCAAACGTCTGTAAGTTCATTTGTGAGCCAATCAAAATTAAGATCATTCATGAAATAAATTCTTGACATATTCATAGAGTAATTATTTGTAAAAATCAGTTTGATTAACAACTTCTAATATATAGAAAAGACCGTGTTTTGGTAACACTACGTTCCAACAATGGCTTTTATATCAGCAACAAAAGTATAAATTAATTTTGATGTTAGTCTATGTACTGAAAGTATAAAATGAAATGTATAATCAACAAAACTGAAAAAATATCAGCATATTTATTAAATTAGTGTGTCTGTTGATTAAAAGATTTTTTTTTTTTACTAAAAACATTGGTGATATAACAGAAAGTAGCTAAATTCAGAAACGATTTAAGTTTAAAATTGAATTGGTATTTTTACTTTCATCATAAATTTTATGCACTTGGCTCTAGACTAGGAAATCCCACACTACTTTAGGCTTATTATACCAACACTCATTACATTTACAAGGTTTCATGGCACCCCCTTGCACTATTCTATCTGGATAAATGCATTTTGGATTTTATAGATCCTCCTATTTTGAGAAATCAAGCATGATATGATGGCTTTCATATAGGTTAGATTCGGATGACTCAGATCTTTACTGAATATTATTTCTATGTTTTATCATGTTCAAACAATGTACGTAAATAAATTGGCAAAAATTATACTTTGCATTAGTAATATCAGTAATATAATGAGTAATTTACATTGATTTCTGTACTCCTCAGAGGGGCAGTAAATAAATTAAACAGGGAAGACCTAGGGAACAAATGTCACAATTCTCATACTAGGGGGAGATTGAGGATTCTTTGAAATATTTCCTTATAAAATTAAAAACTTAAAACTTGTACAGTATTAAAATTTGATGTGTTAACTATGTTTTGATGCCAAGTATATTCATACATAATGATAAAAAGTTGTTTAAATTTTGAAAATAACTCTAAAAGGTCATGACATGCACACTTTTAAGGGTTTTTCCCTCACTTTACATACATAATCATGTTTAGGCCACATGGAAAGAGAAAAATAGCATCATTCAATAAGATACAGCTGAGTGAATATAATTCATTACTGAATTCACAGAAACAGTGAACTCTCCTAGGAAATTTGATACTGTTAGTAAAATTTAAGTTATTTTAACAGCTATGCAACACCTTCACTTAATTCTCTATCACATTATGAATGATGTTTACAGTTACAACTACGTCTAC
>NW_013668884.1:52791-54243 GCF_000517525.1 Limulus polyphemus | reverse complement strand
CAACTACGTCTAAATAACAATGATGTTTACAGTTACAACTACATTATCAACTACGTCTAGATAACAATACTAATGATGTTTACAGTTACAACTACATTATCAACAACATCTAGATAACAATAATAATGATGTTTACAGTTACAACTACATTATCAACAACATCTAGATAACAATAATAATGATGTTTACAGTTACAACTACATTATCAACTACGTCTACATAACAATACTAATGATGTTTACAGTTACAACTACATTATCAACAACATCTAGATAACAATACTAATGATGTTTACAGTTACAACTACATTATCAACAACATCTAGATAACAATACTAATGATGTTTACAGTTACAACTACATTATCAACTACATCTAGATAACAATACTAATGATGTTTACAGCCACATAACACAGCAAGTAAATTTTAAAGATACATTAGAACATCAATGATGTCTACATCACATTGCAGGTGACCTTTAGATATACATTATAATACCAGTAATGTTTACGTCACACCAAGTGATCTTTAGAAATATATTATAACATCAGTGACGTCTATAGCTATGTAAATACCAGAAATGCTTACATCTACATAAAACTATGGGTGGCTAAGAGTAACGGTCACCTACTCATTCTCTTGTCATCCTTTTCTTTGTTATTGTTGCGATTGATATCCTTCCAAGATTCTGAAAGGTATGGAATAAGAGCACCACTGCTATCAAGAAATGCCACAGAAAGAACGGACCCTTTCATCCTGTATATGGTTCCTAAAAATACAGATTTTTTTACTTTCAAAATCATAGCCCTTCTTCCCATATGAAAAATGTAAACTATGCATTTTCTAAAGAATTCTTAACAATATTTTTCTCTCCAAAGATGTTTTCTGATCAATCCTAATTATTAGGATTGAACAAAGTAGCATTGAACCTTATGATAAGTTAATCAAGGAGCATTTAGCTGACACTAAAAAGCTTAATCTTCTTATGTTACAGTACCTAAACGTGTATAAAATTTACCTAGATTTTTTTTTCTAGGTTGTTTATTTATATGTTAATTTTTTCATTGTTAAAAGTATTTATAAAAGATTAGCAATGAAAGTGGTCACACAAATGAAAAAAGTTATTAAAGTGTGAAGTAAAAAACAGAAAAAAATTAATATGTATAAATGTGTAGTACATAAACAAAACCTTGTACTTAACAACGAGATGTAATTAAATGAAAAGGGGGAAGTAAAGCTTTAAGTTTTAGCAACAAAACAATGTCAAAACTAAAGTAATATATTACATAAAATATAATTAATAAAGACACTGAGACATCAATTTCTAATTAACATAAAACTTGAGCATCGGGAAATTACTACAAAATAACAGGTATCTAGTAATTAATCAAGAAATCTAAATAGTAACTAAAATAAATATACAGACGTGTACTACCTTATTAATCAAAAATG
>NW_013668884.1:46103-52042 GCF_000517525.1 Limulus polyphemus | reverse complement strand
CACTACAAGACTCATTAAGACCACACACACACTACTCTGTAAAAAGTTTCTAATAAACATCAAATTTGAGCATCAAAATAAAATTAAGGCAGATAAAACATCAAAAATAACCTGAAATATTAGTAAAATTAAAGAAAACACCGATTTTCAGACAGTTAAGTGACAGGTCTGACCACTGATTTTCAGACAGTTAAGTGACAGGTCTGACCACTGATTTTCAGACAGTTAAGTGACAGGTCTGACCACTGATTTTCAGACAGTTAAGTGACAGGTCTGACCACTGATTTTCAGACAGTTAAGTGACAGGTCTGACTTTTCAGATGAGGGCAACCATGAAATTATCATCATTTTTTTCTTGTTTTTCAGTGTCATCAACACTGCAACTAGATGGTTTCAGTATTTTATACTCATCAATACATGAATTTAACTTATAAACACAAGTTTTCTTTTTCCCTAACTGCTTCTTTCAGTAAAATATGGCAAATTTAATGTCGTAATTTGTATCTTGTAAAATATAGTAAATATCTATTTGTTCTGCTATAGCCTTAATTAAACAAAACCAGCTCCATGCTCTATAATACACTTTTCTGTGTCTATAAGTTTGCAGCCCAAATTGTTCAATTAACAGAGCTTCTTTAACTTTTGTTGATGTATCTTATTATGTATCTAAAGGTTTCTCTTAATTGTATTTCACATATCAATTACAACGTATTAGTCTTAATTAAATGTAAATAAATACCTTCACATTATTATTATATTTATACCTATCCAAGCCTAACACTTTTTGATGTACGTTAATACACAATGTTTGTTTAGAGTATATTAACACTAGGTATAGTTTTTTTTGGAGTGTATTAACCACTAGAGGAGCTGAAGACCATGAACCTTCAGATTCAGTCACCACATGTCAACCACTAAAGGAGCTGTAGACCGTGAACCTTCAGATTCACAGTCACCACATGTCAACCACTAGGCTATGTTGAGCACAAAGGGAAATGTGAATGAACTTATTCAATAGGACGTTCTTAGTAAAACTTACAATGTCTACGTATACTATTAAAATATGTTAATTCACTGAATATCCTTACACTTTAAGAATTACCTTCATTCCCTTACACAATAATTATACAATATTTTTATCCTGGGAGTAGTAAGCAGGAAATTATAATACACCAAGTTACAAGAACAATCTTATAATATGGTAAGTTGTCCCTAACACTGCCGTAACAGTCTAAGGTTTACAGGGTGAAACTATTCCGGTTTAACATACAATGCAGCTAACCAGTGAAGTGACCTATGTTTCTATTGTTAAGAGCTTCTTCACTAGATGAAAATAAATGTTGTATCATCTACTCGGTACAAACACAACGATCCTATGAATGTAGCTGCACAGATGTTAGCGACCGATTTTAACAAAGCATTACTGTTAGCTAGTGGTAGTTTTTTTTTGGGGTGGGGGTGTTCATTGTACATAGTTTGGCTGTAATTACAATAAAATCATTTTAATTGTCGGTTTTACATTTCAAGGTAACTAAATAACCACATGAAATGAAAACAAAACATGAAAGCAGATTATTTTAGCAGCATGATAAAAATTCTCAAATGTACAAACACTAATACACATAAAATATCATTTGACTTGTATGTGTAAGAATACCACGAGCTAGGTATTTGATAAATTATATTACAGTGTAATGTATTTGTTAATATCAGCAGAATTGTCTGGCACGACTAAGCATGTCGCAGTAACGTAATCCTAATGTCTGTCAAGTTTTAAAAAGTATCACAAACAACTATTGTAGTTATTTTCAGTAAGTTTCTACCCAGTAACTAATCTGTAAACTCTTATCTATTAACTCATATCTCACATCTAGTTCAAAGATTTTTAGATGTTTAAATCCAGCTTAGTCCTAAGTGTCATTGCTTACTGTTAAGCCTAACACCTAACCTCTGTGAAACCTAAAACTATAGTCTTCCCATATATCTTTTCCTTGATCAACTTGTATTACAAATAAGATTCAATTATATTTGACGTAGAGTAGACAATTTTTTCATGCCTCTTTTACCGTCAACAACAAAAATGACTGAATAAAACATTTAAATTTAGTAGAAATAACTTCTGCCGAGTGCTTTGATTTTGTATAACGTACATGGCGCATCCTAAAAGAAAATACTAAGTGTTCTAAAATGAAGATAATATTGGCAGTGCTCAAGAACAAACTTACCTATACAGCTCAAACAGAAACTAAAGACACGGGTGGCTCACCTACACAGAAGTTGAATCATCAGTACACAAAATGTTAGTTAGTTTTTAGGGTCCGTTTTAGAAAAATTTGACTTCACTGAAAGTCAGCATGAAATTGTTTACCTTTCAAAATGTATGAGGTTTTAGTTGTTTTTTTTTTAAATGATCAATTAGCATGACAAACTTTAGATCAACAAAAAATAAAGATTCAAATATACGAATATGCACACACACAATTTCTTGAATAGGAATGGAGCTTAAGCTGAGATACAAGTGACATTCTACTATTTATCATGAAATTCCATACAGCAAATATCATAAAAATGCACTTTGAAGGTTCTTATATGAAGATCATTTACTTGTCAAAGTCTTTAAGTTCTAAAAACATTCGATAAATATAACACTCAAAAAATAAACATGCTTTTTTTTTTCAATGACTGTGGTCTTTCCCAAAAATCCAATCAATCAATCAATTACTAGAGAACAATCCAAAATTCTTAAAAATACTGATATATCGGCCTTGTTTCAAACACGCACTTCATGCCATTCCCATCAACAAGTCAAGAAAATAATTACATTCGAGTACTTTAAGTATATCATCATGCACCTTACGTTTATTGTAGCTTTTAAACATCAAGTGAACTACAGAAATAATTAAATAAAATACAATATGAGAAATAAGCGAAATACTGATACGAAACACAAAAAACTATTTTTAATGCATGACAATTAGATTCACTTTTGAGAGATTTAAATATATTAATGTAGTAATCTCAAACTGAACAAAATTATTATATTTACCATAACTTAAGCAGTTATATGTATTATTACTTCCTGCTTACTACATGCACTGTGGTGCTAACACTTAACGTTCCATTGTTAAATACATTTAACAAGAAAGTCCCATTCCATTCCAAAAAAATGACCCTCCAGTGCTCACAATCTTTACAGATAGCCCTCTATAGGTGAAAGGTTGAACCACCCCAGTAAACATCCATTTTACCAATTCTGGTAATGTCTTGAAAATTGGAAACAAACAATAACGCAACTACAATTTTTTTCTTAATGAAAATTAACGTCATTTAAAAAAAAAGCCCACAGATTCACAGTGCTAATCACTAAGCTACACTTGGCCAGGTTAGATGAGAACTAAAAGTAGCCAAACAGAAATTCTCCCAAAAGAACTTTACTCACCACTAGGAGAAACAATTACAGGTTGTGTAAGGCGATTATCACCATTAGCTGGAAGAGTGAGGAGAACGACGAGAACAGAACCAAGACTGGTTCCCACCCACAAGCTCCGACCAGTCATAGAGTCTTGTAGAAAGGTAAAGAATTACTTAAAAGTGAATTAAAACTTTCAGAAATTACAAGAAATATTCATAAAAAAGATTAAACTATTAAAAGCATTACGAGTTATTTTAAATTAATATGTTTACATAATTGTTTGTTTGAAATACCTATAAAAATTTGTATAGTGCAAATAAAATAGAAATTTGTTAGTTACTGATTAAAGTAAATTATTTACTGGACAAACAATAACAAGTTACATTATATTAGGCTATTTATTAATGCAATTTTTAAAGTAGAGAATATTAAGTTTGCCAAATCTTTCAAATTAAATCAACAGTACTTGACTTAATTATTCACATTTTTTTTTAATACTTCCTCTATTACACACAACACTGCTTTGGTCTCCAAGTTAACATTCTGATAATACAGCAAAGTGGATAAAAATCATACCATTTTTTTTGCAAAATGTTTCCGCAAAACTGAGCCACTGAATAGCTTCAGCACTGATGTTTTCAAGACTCGACATGCTAGAACTTCGAGATCGAGAAAAAGAACTGTCGATCTTGTCTATGTCAACAAGAAAGATTTCTATTAAACATTAAATACTGGATTCTTTAATGTAGTAGGTAAAGCAGCCTAATGTAATATTCATAAACTGTTATAAATATTATCATCTTATTGGGATTAAATAAACAAGGACATTTCATGCATTAAAATTACTGACGTAAGAACATTTATCATTAAAGAAACTCTACGATTTAAAATAAAATCTATTTAATAGTTGAAAAGATAATTACGTGCAACATCCAGTACATCTATGAATATTATTCTATTAGCAAAGATCTCCAATACAAATTAAAATTAAATATTTGACAATATTTAAACCAAGTAAAACAACGGGATGATGATTTACCAGTCAGACATTTGAATTTTGGTTTTAAGCAAAATTTTAAAAAACTATAACTCAGCTTTCTGTTCTCTAAAATTTTTAAGCACTTGTAGATTAAAAAAGTTTATAAAAATGCCATTTTGCAAACAAGTTTGATAAAAAATGAAACTAACATTACATGAAAAAAAAATCATTCTGAAAGTTTTGATGGTAGACTATTTTCGTTAAATGGTAAGTTACTAGACTTGCACAAATGACAAGAACCAATGAAAATGAAGAAGACATTTCAACAATTTTGCTAGGACATTAAAGTGAATAAAATCTATTGATAATCTGGTTAAAACTAAATCAACATAAATCAGGGATACATGTGCAATACTTATAAACATAAAAGTTATACTACATCATCTATCATTCACCTCGCTTATTAATAATTTTACTTTCAAATTTAGTTACTACAGTAACAGTCCTAAGATTTTAATATCACTGGATTTTCAAAGGATTTTACTAGTAAATCACTACCAATTACAATCTTTTCAGAACTAGATCTCACAAAGTGAAATGATTTAGTGATACTGACATGCTTATCTTTCACTAACACAAATGATAACTTGATAACAATACCAACACAATGTCCACATGGAATATGCAAACCAATCACATGACAGAATAAACAAACATACAAGGGGTGTCACACAATTGCTCTAAACTAAATAAACACACAAATGCTGCTCGTAACGTTAATAAACGAGTCATCTTCAGATCATGATTTCAAGAATGCAAGTTGTTCTCCATTCACACTATTACGTTAATCTCTATAGAAAAGAATTAGAAACTTAGTTGAAATGCTTGTACCTCAAAGTTATTAATATGTGCACAAAAGAACATCACTGGTCAGATGACATAACTACGGTCAATGCAGCAAGCCAACAAAAGTGCATAGCCTTTAGTGGGCACAGACTATCTAAGACAGCAGGCTATTCTAACATGCCATGAAAAATTAGCCCACAGATTCACGGTCCCATGATGTAGAGGGTATGTTTTTGCACCAACATGCCATTAAAAATTAGCCCACAGATTCACGGTCCCATGGTGTAGAGGGTATGTTTTTGCACCAACATGCCATTAAAAATTATGGTGCAAAAACATACCCTCTACACTATGGGACTGTGAATCTGTGGGCTAATTTTTCATGGCATGTTGGTGCAAAAACATAACCTCTACATCATGGGACCGTGAATCTGTGGGCTAATTTTTTATGGCGTGTTGGTGCAAAAACATAACCTCTACACCATGGGACCGTGAATCTGTGGGCTAATTTTTCATGGCATGTTGGTACAAAAACATAACCTCTACACCATGGGACCGTGAATCTGTGGGCTAATTTTTCATGGCATGTTGGTGCAAAAACATACCCTCTACACCATGGGACCGTGAATCTGTGGGCTAATTTTTAATGGCATGTTGGTGCAAAAACATACCCTCTACACCATGGGACCGTGAATCTGTGGG
>NW_013668884.1:43560-45450 GCF_000517525.1 Limulus polyphemus | reverse complement strand
CAACGTCGTAATACAAGTTGTAATACAGAAAATGTAGCGTCATAATTTAGATCTTGTAAAATACAGTAAATACGTCTTAATATGAGATGTAGTACAGTAAATGTAGCGTCATAATTTAGATCTTGTAAAATACAGTAAATACAACGTCTTAATATGAGATGTAGTACAGTAAATGTGGCATCATAATTTAGATCTTGTGAGATACAGTAAATACAACGTCTTAATATGAGATGTAGTACAGTAAATGTAGTGTCATAATTTGGATCTTGTAAAATACAGTAAATACAACGTCGTAATATGAGATGTAGTACAGTAAATGTGGCGTCATAATTTAGATCTTGTAAAATGCAGTAAATACAACGTCTTAATACGAGTTGTAGTACAGTAAATGTGGCATCATAATTTAGATCTTGTAAAATACAGTAAATACAACGTCTTAATATGAGATGTTAATATGTGGCGTCATAATTTAGATCTTGTAAAATGCAGTAAATACAACGTCTTAATAAGGACCTTGTAGTAAAAAACTATGAATTGTACACCCAGGTCTCTTCATGGATCAGCATATAAAAGAACACAATACAAAATTCTAATCAATATCTGTTATATGGCTTTTCACGTAATGCAACCTAAGTACACTAGTCAAACACTCTGCAGCTTGTAAAAAATATGCAGCTTAGAGAACCACAAGAGAAAACAAAATTTAACAAGTATGCCTGTATTCCCATTTTTAGCCAGTATAATTTTTACTCCCTTGGCTGAACTCCCTATTAAGAATTTTACTATTCGTTCTAGCTAACCTTGCCCATTAGAAAAAAAAAATCAATATACATTAAAAATGAACCACACCTTCCAAGGTGATATTTTTGGTTTCATTCTTCAAAATTTTTCTCAGTTTTGCATGCATTAATCTTTTCACAGTCAGATTGTTTTCTGATTACTAAATATTATTTTCTTTCAAAAAAAGCAACACCAACTAGGAAGTAACTTAACCAAATATGCAATGGCTCAATCCATTGGACCAAGTCCATAACGGAGAAGGAATGTTTACTATAATTCTGAATTTACTACGTGTATCTACATGAAATGTGGCAAGCTTTTACCAAAATATAAAAGTCTATTGTACACAAAAATTCAGGTATTTTACTAACTCTGTACTCAGGATATGTCCGTGAATTGACTACATCAATCTGACTCGGACAAGTCGATGTGGAAGATGATGTTAATATGAAGAAAAAAGATACTTTTGTCTATATTTAATATACATGTTGCATTTGCATAACCTCTAGAAACGTTCCAAAATGCATACATGATTGTTGTTTTTATCAGCATCCCTGTATATTGTATCTGGTATTTACTCTCGTCTACCACGAACTGTCGTGAAATCGGCAGCATCCCTGTATATTGTATCTGGTATTTACTCTCGTCTACCGTGAACTGTCGTTAAATCGGCAATGTAGGGTAAAATGGATAGTAGATGACTCTGACATTAAATACATAACATGTACAATAATACTAGGTAAAAGTTTGTGGCTTGCACACTTCGACCTCCACGAGCACTCATAAAATTAATAAACTCACAATAAACTTCCCTCATTAACTCACGGGGCTACAATGACATTCTTGGCAAATGATAACACAATTTGAACTGTTTTAGAGAGAATTATCAGTGGGGAAATGATTAAAAGAGTAATAGGTATAGTTTTGAGGTATATATTAACACTAGGTATAATTTTTTGGAGTATATTGACACTAGGTATAATTTTTTGGAGTATATTGACACTAGGTATAATTTTTTGAGGTATATATTAACACTAGGTATAATTTTTTGGGGTATATATTAACACTAGGTATAATTTTTTGAGGTATATATTAACACTAGGTATAATT
>NW_013668884.1:41560-42658 GCF_000517525.1 Limulus polyphemus | reverse complement strand
TACTGCCACTGAAGCATCCAGGAAAAGCCATGAAGAATACAACACAGAAAGAAAAAACCAACTTCACCCGTGGTTACTGTATATGCATACAAATGATAACTACGTGCGTTCTTTGTATAAAGACAGACCTTGACTTTTTAAAAAAAAAATGGTTTCAGCACTAAATGACAGTTTATGGAATAAAATCAATCACAAAAAAAATAATGAACGATAATTAGAATGACTAATAATTAAACAAGAATGCCACCTACATGTGACACCTAAAATTGGTGTGACCAACCTGAACAAGTGATAAACTTGTATTGATGTGACCTAAAATGAGTGCCACCTACATGATTTAGTGATAACTTGTGATGATGCAACACCTAAAATTGGTGTCACCTACACGAACAAGTGATAAACGTGTAGTGACGTATGCCTTAACAGTTTGTAAAACAACACAGGTTGACATTACACTGTTAAGATCACCAGTTCCATGTCTTGTTAATGAACATTTAAACTTCTAAGGTCAATCTAATTTTTCAATGCAATCCCATTTATTTATTTTTACAGGAATTAAGTGTCCTTTTTTTATAATTACTGTTAATAAAAAAACAAAAAAAACGAGTATTAATAAAACAAAGTTATCTACATTTCATATCTTCTAACAACCACAACCTCAATTTCAGAGGTCTGTATAAGTAAAAGACAAATTAATCAACATAGTATCAGTTCTTAATTCATAGGTTTCACTTAATGTAACAGATTATTTTACAGATAATGCATGCACCTGTAATTAATAAATAGTCTAAATAAATAACGCATGCACCTGTAATTAATAAATAGTCTAAATAAATAACGCATGCACCTGTAATTAAGAAATAGTTAAATAAATAATGCATGCACCTGTAATTAATAAATAGTCTAAATAAATAACGCATGCACCTGTAATTAGTAAATAGTCTAAATAAATAACGCATGCACCTGTAATTAGTAAATAGTCTAAATAAATAATGCATGCACCTGTAATTAATAAATAGTCTAAATAAATAACGCATGCACCTGTAATTAGTAAATAGTCTAAATAAATAACGAATGCACCTGTAATTAATAAATAGT
>NW_013668884.1:37143-40549 GCF_000517525.1 Limulus polyphemus | reverse complement strand
ACAATTTGGTAAAAAAAAAAATTGTAAGGCTTAGAAATAAAAATTCTTAGTGAAACACCAAATTCATTTTTTAATTTTAAAAGATATATTAAGATTATTTGTAAAAATCAACATCACACAATTACTTTTATAATAATGAAATACAAATCTGTAAAAAAGAAACTGATACAATATGTATTAAAAATGCTACAACAAAATGTGCAAAGGAGTGAGAAGCCAGAATTCATGCTGACTTGGTGAAGGAGTTACACGTGTGAATGTAAGGGCAAGTGAGACAGATGCTGCACATGCTACAAAGATGAAAGCCATTATGTACTCATAGGATAGGGTATACAGACAGTTAAAGTTAAAGACAGTTAAAAATTTGGATAGACAAGGTGAGCCACCTGTACACAAGAAGAAAATGCCCTCATCCGCTGATGTCACACTCTGCATTTTTTGCAGTTTACGAGTACCTTGGGACTTGGTCCGCCTCATCTCTGGACCCATGGGTCTTCTTTGTGCCATCTGTTGCTTGCCTGTGGTGGGGCTGAGGCAAACTCCGTTAATCTGAAGGGAGGGAGGCAGGGGGAGGTCAGCCACGCATTCTCTCTTTCTGTTCTTTTTTTTTTATTATTATTTGTTTGTTTTTTTACTCTTTTTAACCATTGTGGCAGCTGCATTTGACTAACACTAATTAACTCTAACCCTTTAAAAATGAATGGGTAAATACAAAAACACATTTGTCATAAAATCAAACTTCATAAAACTTGTTTGTGTGACTGTCCGTTGTGAAACTATCTCAGCCTCATCTTCCGAAGTTATTAAACATTAATCAAAAACGTAACACATATTCATCTTCTTGATTCTCAGTTCTGACCAATAGCTCTACAGATAATAAACTTCTTAAGCAGTAAAACTATAACTTACCTGTTAGCCAAATGCTTACTCTGAACACCTACACTGCTAGAACAATACATGACATAGAAAAGATGCAAAGTTCAAAGTTTTTGTGTTACATGTCCAATAATATCACTAGAAGATGTGATAAATCCCACATCACATCAATTGTTGAGGGAATTTACAACCTGGTCAGTATCTGACCACCATCTCTGCTGATCCAAAAAAATACAACAAAAGAAAGAGAATGGCAGCAGACCTCCTGAATGAACATAGAACATGTTAGTGAAAATAAGCAGAAAGCAGTAGTAGTAATTACCAAGGAATACAGCAAAGCAACTCTGATCTGACAGAGATGTGGCTATCATCTGCTCGATCACCAGAGGACAACAAGCAGGCAAAAAAAAAAACAATAATATTTAGAAATAGTTATTAATCTATAGGATACTACTGGTCTGTGGTAATCTACGTTAGCTTTACATTCAATAAGATAATAACAGAAATTTGTTGATTTATTAAAAATAATAGGTTTTGTGTTGTACGATTAAATAATGAGCCCAATAATTTAACATTGAAATACACAGTGCGGATAATAATATTTCATACAACAATTCATTTAAAAAAATAATTATCAAAAGAATTTACTAATATTTCACAAAATTCACAACTTTTCAATCGATAAATTATCAAAAATAATTTAATACTCCTATAACAAACATAAATCAGCACTGAGAAACTATAAAACTTCATTTCTTAACAAATGATCTCCCACATATTGTGTATCAACACTTTTAATTATAACATCATTTTTGTTACTGATTCCGCAAAACCTGAAGAATTGAACGAGCGATTAAAACGAAACAAAAGCAAAAAAGAAAAGAATTAACATGCCCAGAATAAATAAACATACAAGCTATGACAACAAAAGAGCATTGCAAAAATAACCAATACGCTTTGTCTAGGAAGTTCAATCATTAAGAGTGATTGGAAAATTTAAGATTGAAAGAACAAAAAATGCTGCCCGACAAGTTACCTTATTTTTTTTTCAGATATTGTTGTGATACACATTACAAAGAGACATGTGAAGGGCGAGTTAGAAGTGAAGAGAGCAGTGTGTGTGTATATATGTATTTGTGAAGCTCAAATCGAGCTTGTTACAAATTTTATAATTTTTATATTAATTTTTTCACGTACACAACTGACGTTAGCTCCACGTACCACCAGTGGTACCATAGTTTGAGAATCCCTGTTCTGGAACGCTATTTTAGCATCTGAAGATAAAGTTATTAAGTTGTAGTTATTGAGGATTGAGTTATGAATATTCATATTTTACAATACAATTGAGTGTTAGTTCAAGGTATATCAAAAACAGCATTAAAAATTAAATAAACTCCGTGTTCTTTAAGATTTCGAAGACATTTCTTCCATTCTTATCTAACAAGATATGCATTTAAAGGATCGGTGTAATCGAGACCAATTTTTTTACACATTTTTTTTATGTTAATGTTATAAATTCACCCACATGTGATGTTATTAGTATTAATAATATTTTTTAACAATTAATTTTGTGAGGCATATGCAAGTGTGTAATCTACCAGTGTGTTCTTCCCATCAAATTGACGCCAGATATTTTCAGTTATGCCAGAAAAACAGTCACATATTTCCCAATGATAGGTAAGTGTTAAAAGTATACATTTTTGCTACTGAGTTTTTCAATGCTTTAATTAGGCCCAAGTTTGTAATTCAAAAAAAGTTTAACCCTATCACCATGAGTGTCCTTTACTGCGCATAACACAAGGTTTTAGTGTCTTACATCCAAAATTAAATTAAACTACTGTTTGTTTATTTTATACCAATCAGAATAGCGTAAAATCTTAGCTAATAATCCATATTTTAATAGTAAACAAGTTTTAAGCTCATAATTCTACAAGGCAATATTTAACAAAAAAAACCTGAATTTCGCCTAGTGTGACCCATGTGACATTCTCTCTTAGGATGACATCTTCCCTATTTTACCCATCACCCTTCGAACAAGTAAGAAATTAAATGTAAATTACTCTATAAAATAGTTATTGCTCAGACAAACCATAATTTTTTTTATAGTCTTCAATTTTGTTTGATTACAGAGCTATCGAATAGAAAATCAGATCCCTCCTGCCACATCCTCTCTTTCAGAATTAGTTAATGATGTATTATATAACATTATGTTCAAAACGGTTACATGTCGATTTCACTCAGAGTACCAACATCGTTCTCATGAGAGAGTCAAGGACTAGCATGGATGAATTTGTAACGATTTTTGTAGCATTGTTAGAAACTCAGAAAAATTTGGAGAGGCAAGTGAATTTGTCTAATTTTTGTATGTTATTAGTCTATATTCTTTGGTTCATTATTTAATTAAATAAAAATTAAGTGCATTACTATAATTAATATATAAAATTAAGGTTAACTCTCTTCAACAAACAACATCAAGAAAAAAAAAAGATTTGTTAAGTATTTTATTTCTTGTTTTTCATATTTATTCTTT
>NW_013668884.1:31076-36213 GCF_000517525.1 Limulus polyphemus | reverse complement strand
TGTTACAATATGAAGTCGTTCTAGAAAGAAAAAAAGGGGTAATTTTGACTTATTTAAATTTTTTTTTTTTGGTGGTTACAAGATCGGTTGAATTGACCGATTCCATTTTGAGAGAGGGTAGGGAAAACAATGGATAAACTATAAAGTTTTACTAAAAAAGAAACAGCTGAAATGCATTTAGGAGGTTTTAGGGATTACACAATAGAAATTTGAGATGAGGAAAAATATTTTTAATTTTAACATGAAAATCACTTTGCACACATACTATTCGAAACAAATACTCATTATATTCATGTAGAAATCTTTATTTTATTAAAAATACTTCCCTAAAAATACGATTTTTTGTATGTGAAAAACTGCCAAATTCTGTGAAGATATACACACTATATTGAAAGTTAGAAGCATTAAATCTATAAAGACTTTAAATGAGTACAAAGAAGTCACATGGTTGGTCAAATTGACCAAGCCCATACTGAGAGAGTGGTACACGAGATATACATACTACACTGAAAGTTAGAAGCATTAAATCTATAAAGACTTTCAATGAGTACATAGAGGTCACATGGTTGGTCAAATTGACCCATATTGAAAGAGTGGTATACAAGCCTGAAAAGTTTGAGAATCACCATTCTAGAATATTCAATAGCTTCATCCCCAATAATTCTACGTTTATAGTTAGACAGTGTTAACTATATTTAAAGAGGTTAGCAAGCTTATAGAGCTCTTTTAGTTGTTCTTTTTAAGTACAAGGTAACTATCAAGTTAGAACTCACTATATTACAAACATAACGCAATAAAGTAAAAAAGAGAGAAGAAATATAGGAAAAGACTAGATTTAGAAAACTGAATACAGGAATAAACTATGTAATGGATCATGCATATTTGATGAGAAACAATAAAACTTGGTGCTATAAAAAAAAAATTCATTGATATTTGAATAAAAATTCTTGAGTTTGCAATGAAAAATTACCAATTTTGAAGAGAATACAACATTTTGAATAATAAAAAAAATATTTCTTAGCTGTAAACTAATTTGAAATCAGTAACTCTCTAGATAATGAATTTCACGTTTTGGTCATGACTTGAGCCCACTAAATATACTGAAATCATTAACATTATGGATACAGAAAATCTTTCACCCTGAACAAATGTTCTGAACCCACAAAACAGTCATGAAATTTACCCACAGCATTACATTACCTACTAATACTAAGTCACGTGGTCATGACTCATGAAATTTACCCACAGCATTACCTACTAATCCTAAGTCACGTGGTCATGACCCATGAAATTTACCCACAGCATTACCTACTAATCCTAAGTCACGTGGTCATGACCCATGAAAGTTACCCACAGCATTACCTACTAATCCTAAGTCACGTGGTCATGACCCATGAATGTTACCCACAGCATTACCTACTAATCCTAAGTCACGTGGTCATGACCCATGAAAGTTACCCACAGCATTAACCACCATTCCTAAATCAAATATGTGACCATAAAACTTACAGCATCATCTACCAAACCCAAGTCTGTGGTGATGATATTCAGAATGTAAGTTTGTTAATGAACACCCAAATCACTTGGTCATTAACAATACAATTTAAAGTAAGCACTTAATAAAAATCAAATCTTATAAAATTAGCTATCAAATCGACGATAACGCCTACAAAAAAAAAAAAAAATGTCAACTGTAAATGTTTAATGAAGAAATGTGCCCATTTTATAAAAATTGGTAATAACAATTGTATGTTTCTTTAAAAGCAAATAATAATTTTAATAATTAATTTAATGATAAGTTTCCAGGCAGGTTTCAAAAATAAATAAACTACAACC
Organism: Limulus polyphemus; assembly: GCF_000517525.1. Taxonomy (NCBI): domain Eukaryota; kingdom Metazoa; phylum Arthropoda; class Merostomata; order Xiphosura; family Limulidae; genus Limulus; species Limulus polyphemus. The sequence goes on along the minus strand of NW_013668884.1, from coordinate 34,377 downwards.
CAAAATAATTTCGTAAAACCTAAGAGTACATTAACAAGTTACTGTACGTTAAGAAACTGTGGGAAAGTATAGCAAATAAGAATATACTAGAAATTTAAGGAAACGAAATTAACAACGGAAAGCATTTCTGTACAAAGTAAATGCATGCAATGCCAAAAAAAAGAAAAAGAAAGGTTAGTTGGTTATTTACATGTACAAAGGAGAGCCATAAATATTCACACATATTAACTCTTTGCAACATAGTTGTGCAGACAAAATCTGTTAAATATTCAGACTCCAGTCTCTTTCAAATGTCATTTTAACTTATTTTTACAGTTATTGGCAGATGTTTATTATATTTTAAATAAATTCCTTTTAATCACAACATCATGCAAAGAAATTGTTACTTTTAAGACACAATATTTTATCCTTTATGAGAATTCCCAAGCATAGACTCAAGGGGATATAGATTACAACATATTTGGTTCACTAGTTTCCAAACACCTTGGTCTCATCTTCATATTTTTTTTCAACCTAAAGTAAACATTAAACACAGAGCAACTTAAAGGTTTGACTGGAAGCAAGGAATACAAGAAATTGGAGAAAAAAAGAATTATACCTATTGCAAAGCCACAAGCCCAGCACAAAAGAAAAAGCAATTATTTCAAGCATACAGTTGAGGGTTGTCAAGACACTGTATTCTATACAACTTACCAAACATCTTAACCATGGGTGACGTAGGTGTCTCAACATCATATCGTAGATCAATTATTATTCGTCTGGTTTTCCTTTTGTCTTTTTTCATCATCCCCTCCTTCTGCTTCAATTCACTTTCCTCACCATCCACTGCATCAGTAGGCACGTTGTCAACCTGAGAGGCACATCGTTTAATATTTTTTAGGGGGTTCTGCTTCCAAAGACTTTTACCCCTTTTCATCTGAGAACCCTTTTGTTCTTGACTTTCTGCTTTACTTTCTGCATCAACGGCTCCATTGCATGTATCCCGCATTGACGAGTTCTTGTTTTCCAAGCTACAATAACCGCTCACGATATCGACATAGAAAACACTTTGTTCACCCAATGGAGAAGATGCAGTAACACATGCTGGCTGGTGATTTTGTAAACCCGTTTCGTGCTTTTGTTCCACATTATTCTGACAAACAGCATCTAATTCTGGAGATTCTATTACTTCATTATTTTCAATGTCTCTTTCTTCACCAGCTTTACAAGACTTAGGACCAGTGTTTTGAAGTTTTTTAGTTTTCCTTCTAGGAGGCCTCACTGGCCTTGCATTATCACTTGAATTTACAACCTCGGAGCTAATATTATCACACTGTGACGAGTGGCTAGAACTTACCGCGTGACTAGATGAGGTGGACTGAGAAAAAGTTAAATGGGGTTCTGCTGTCACTACAGGGCCAGCTAGCTGCAAAACATAAACCAGAACACTACATAATTACATGCAGGATCAACTAAATCACATGCTGCATAGAAGTCTTTAAAAGATAAAAAAAAACACTTCTAACCAAGGAATAAGGTCATAAAAAAACAGACCTCGGGTGTCAAGAAGATTTAAAAAAAAAAGAGAGAGAAAGAGAGAAAAGAAGTTTTAATTTGTTTGGAGGGAAGTGGGTACAAAATCCCCTTGAACCTATTCTGGTTATAATATTAGCTAACGTTCTTCACCTTAGTAAATTAAAATATAAGCAGTCGTACCTGGTCAGATGTGGGCGAACGACATCTGTCTTGTTCTAAAGATCCGTTATCATTCATAGATGTTACGGGATTTTTCTTCGGTGAACGAGGAACCCTTTGATAGGGATCTGATGAACCTGCAGCATACAAGTGATGCTAAATGACTTAAACACAAATTACGTGCGGGAGCATCTATAACAGATTAACACTTCTCCACCTACTTTATTCTCATAAACATTGAAGCCATATAAACAAAATCATGCACAACTTTTTTTTTTTTTTTTTTTTTTTTACACATTTCTCGAAACACATACATCTAAATCCACAACTTAATGATGGTCTAATTAATGTCATTTATAGACGATTTTACTAACACCGATGGTTCAGTACTGTTAAGGTACTTTTGGTTTCTTAATTAACGTTTTCTACTTTTTAATTTATGATGGTCAAATTCCTGCTTACCATAGAGGTCTGGTGTCCCCATATTTAACAAGCAGATCCGCTGAACGATGTCAACTACAACCAAGCCACATTCATTTCCGTAGGCCATTCTGCACAACCAATTATGTATTGTACTATTTAACTTTACAAATATATTACAGAAACAATTATTATATACACAAAACATATTTGATCATTCAGTAAATAAATCAAATGTATCACTTTTTTCCTAATCAAGGACAGTTAGTTAAGTTTCTAGAGATATGGATATTATAATTACCATTTAAACTCTATAAGCATCATGAATATTCATCAAAATTCCTTGGTCTATATAATGATAGTATTTTTTTTTGTAATGTATGACAAATAACCGACTTTAGGCATCCTCAAAACTCAGAAATTCAAATAAAATTTAGAGATTATCATTACGGTGTTATAGTGTTACATAATAAAGTCGAACTTACAGGCCATATGAAGAGTTGACACTTAAGGCAGTGATACGACCAGGTGGTTCTCCATCAACCCAGGGCGTAAGACAAACTAACTCAGCTTGAAATCCAGCAGCCCTCTTCTGGGGGCCACTTTTCACTTTCAATGGCACATAATATTCTGCAGTTGGCTGCTACGGGGGTGAACAACGTGGGTCATAATAAATAAACAGCTAAAGAAAACTGACCACACTATAAAATAAAGGATCATCAGCACAATTATAACATTTACACAGCTGAAGCAAACTGACCACACAAATCATGAACATAATATTAACACATACAAAGTTGAAGTAAAATGACCACACAAATCATGAACATAATATTAACACATACAAAGTTGAAGTAAAACGACCACACAAATAAAGGATCATGAGCATAATATTAACAAATACAAAGCTGAAGTAAACTGACCAAACAAATAAAGGACCATGAGCATAATATTAGCAAATACAAAGCTGAAGCAAACTGACCACACAAATAAAGGACCATGAGCATAATATTAACAAATACAAAGCTGAAGCAAACTGACCACACAAATAAATGACCATAAGCATAATATTAACACATACAAAGCTCAAGGAAACTGACCACACAAATAAATGACCATGAGCATAATATTAACACATACAAAGCTCAAGGAAACTGACCACACTATAAAATAAGTACAGCTTAAGTTAAGTGAAGAACATTTCATG
>NW_013668884.1:22845-30202 GCF_000517525.1 Limulus polyphemus | reverse complement strand
CACTGGAGTACAAGACAGGCCAAACCTTCAAGATCTGTATTGTTACCATCACTGGAGTACAAGACAGGCCAAACCTTCAAGATCTGTATTGTTACCATCACTGGAGTACAAGACAGGCCAAACCCTCAAGATCTGTATTGTTACCACCACTGGAGTACAAGACAGGCCAAACCACCAAGATCTGTATTGTTACCATCACTGGAGTACAAGACAGGCCAAACCTTCAAGATCTGTATTGTTACCACCACTGGAGTAATCACTGGAGTACAAGACAGGCCAAACCTTCAAGATCTGTATTGTTACCATCACTAGAGTACAAGACAGGCCAAAACCCTCAAGATCTGTATTGTTACCACCACTAGAGTTAAAGACAGGCCAAACCTTCAAGATCTGTATTGTTACCATCACTAAAGTACAAGACAGGCCAAACCTTCAAGATCTGTATTGTTATTACCACTAAAGTACAAGACAGGCCAAACCTTCAAGATCTGTATTGTTATTACCACTAGAGTACAAGACAGGCCAAACCTCCAAGATCTGTATTGTTACCACCACTAGAGTACAAGACAGGACAAACCTTCAAGATCTGTATTGTTACCATCACTGGAGTACAAGACAGGCCAAACCTTCAAGATCTGTATTGTTATTGCCAGTAAAGTACAAGACAGGCCAATCTTTCCAAGGTCTTCTTTTTTACCACAATATAATGGTAAAAGTAAATCAACAAACCTTAAAATACATTCAATGTTATTAACTCATTGATAAAAAAAATTGGGAAATGATCAAATTTAGCATTCTTCTAGTTTTTTTTATAAAATATGTTGCACAAAAACTTGCACTTCTTTTATCAGTCTTTGAAGATCATGTGGAACCTCAACTTATGGTTGTTATAAAGATGATTACAGATAAAAAATTGACACGCATGTCACTTGATGAGATATTCTTTATTTGATGCACTACTTATAAACATGTACTCATAAGATCTGGACAGAACTAAGAACAATAACATTTAATACCTTTTTGGCACTATCTTCAGAGGCACTCGAGTAAGATCCCTGCTGGAATGCCACCCCGAGGGTTGGTCGAGGAGAGCAATCCGCTTCTGGAGAGCATTCAGGGTCATCATCGATATCATAAATAATAGGTATTTCTAAAACCTGACAGAAAGACATTCACAATCATAATCGTGGGCATTTCTAAAACCTGACAGAAAGACATTCACAAACATAATCGTGGGCATTTCTAAAACCTGACAGGAAGAAACAATTATGAATGATGTATAATGCTCAAACTTGTGAAGTAAGCACTTTTTACACCATTAGTATTTCAAATATCAAACATTGAAAAACACAAGTTCACATTACACAATGTTGTAATGAGAATTAAAACATTTCATTCGTTTCATCATAATATAAAAAATAAACATCACAGACAATGCATATTACAGTCAATTTCGACCACTGCATTATTTATAACACAAGAAAATTATTTCCAGCATTATTCATTGAAATATTTTCTTTTTTAAAATTAATCCAAAAGTACTTAAAAACCAATACAATTATAAATATTCAGACTGCACATTTGTTTCAATCCATCTTAATCCAGAAATTACTTAAATACACATTTTGTAATCTTTACTACAAGGTTTAAAATTACTTACTGTCACTTCTGATGTATTTTCTTGTTTATTAAACTTGAACATAATCACGTGAGAGCTAGCTCCAGCCACACAAAGCACTCTACTTTCTACACAAAGGTAGATCTGTTCCACAGCAAAAGGGTCATCTTCCTGTCCATCTACACTTTTTGTTTTTTGTCGTTCAAACACCTTAGATGTTTTCAACTTGTAGAGAACCTGAAGAGCAACTGGTTTACAAAACAAAAATTGTTGAATTACAACCGTTAAATAGACATCATTCAATTTAAGATACTTTTAAGAAATTGAAAAGTAATAGATATTAAAAAGAACATTAATTTTAGTTACAAATAGTAAAAACTGAAGTTGAACAACTTGTTGGTTCATTAAAACAGAATGATGACTTGGCACGTCAGACTTCACTTCTTGAGAAAATACACATTCACAAGACTAGAAAGTCAAAATATTTAAGAATGAATAAAGTAAAGGAAATATTACTCTCACAATGCCCTCAGCAGAACCTGATTTTAGTGGTAGCAGATATTTACAAAACAAATAGTTGTCTTACACCCTTCTATTTCAAACACAAGAGTAAGGATCTTATTAGTCATTACCAACAAATATACTCAACAAAAGTTACATTTTCATAATATACAACTTACTCAAGTTTCTACCGTGCAAACAGAAAGCTACAAAATGTTCAGTACATTCATGCTTTTGATTAAAAAAAGAAAGAAAGTTGAATTTTCATTAAAAAATTTTGTTACAAGGATGATTTGTTCTAGCTGTCCCTAATTTTGAACTAAAAGTCTAGAGGAAAAAACAAACTGTTTACTTACATCAAAAAGACTGGTTTGTTTATGAATTTTGTGCAAGGATACCCAAGATTTATCTGTGACAGTCATCCCCCAATTTAGCAGTGATAGACTAGAAGGAAGACACCACCCACAACCAACGCTTGGGCTACTCTTTTATCAATGAATAGTGGAACTAACCATCATATCATGACACCCCCCTCGGCTTAAAGGTTGAGCGTGTTAGGTGGGACGGGGAATCGAACCCACGACCCTCAGATTACGAGTCAAGTGCCTTAATCACCATGCCACGCCCTCAAAAACACTGAGCTTGAAAGTTATGAAATTATCTTTTAATCAGATATCGTTAAAAAAAAATATATTTTAGTTATACGAGAAAAACAACAACATTTATTTATACATATACAGTGTCAATTCCTCTGGACGTAAATGTGATTAATAACTTAAAACACTATCATCTTCTGCAAGTATAATTTGTCTAAGGTATTACTGGACACAGGATGATTTGAGTGGTGGGTGGTAAAAATCAGTAGCCCACAGATGCACGTACCTGCCGCTAACCCCAACGTACCACCACCCAACCCCACCTCGGGGGAGAAGAAGAAGAAAAATATTATTAATTTCATGTTTATAACTTTAATGACTTTGAAAAGTTGTAAATTCCTTCAGAAAGTTCAAATAAACAACTCCACGTGAGCAGTTAGACAAACACGTGTAAGGATGAGTCTTAAAAAAATAGAGGTCGAGACAAATTATACTCTGGGTTGTATTTTATTTTTCTCGTTGATCCATCTTTAACAGCAGGTCATTGATACAAATTAGTCACAATGAGATTAAAAAGTTTTTATGCAAAAAACACATTGATATACTTTTATATAGTAGATATCCATAACATTTTTTTTTCCTGTGGACTTTTCTTGAAAAGTATTTTAGCACAAAAGTTAATTGCTTCGTGACTTTTTCAGGAAAGTTTGTTTCTAATTAGGCACAAAACTACACAATATGCTATCTGTGCTCTGCCCAACACTGGTATCGAAACCCAGATTCTAGCTTTGTAAGTCCGCAGACATACCTCTGTGCCACTGAAGGGTGGGGGCTTTTTCAGGAAAAGTGTTTATAACAAGCTAATTGTAAAGTAAATTATAGTTCAACATCAACAGAGAAATTATGTTTATGGTGAACCGTATCAGGGATATATAGCGCAGTGCAGCAATCACATTACACTGGGATTGCCGGGCAAACAGAACGAGTCTTGGGGGGGTTCCACCCACTGTAGCTACAACCCTGACTAGACACATTACTGTTATCTCACAAATTTGAGCAATCACCATGTTCAATAATAATAACATGAAGAAATTCTTACCTGCTGACGCATCCCAAAACTTAAGGGAACCATCAGCATGCCTAAAATAAAAGCAAAACAATCATAGGTAACGTACGAGTAGACCAAAAGACAAAGGGCAGAAACACCTTTGGTTCTTAAATTTAAAATAAGAAAATATAAATTTACTATACGTGACACGTATGATTTCAGTACAAAAGTATTTTAAAAAGTTAATATTTTAAGTGGTTGTCCATGATATTTTGGGATCGCAACAAGCTGTTCTTCAATGGAAAGAGATTAGAAGCCACTAATCCAGAGTTTATTCCCTGAAGGTCTCCAAATACGGCCTTTAAAATTATTGATACTTTATTATAATACACATTAAATATCTTGTAGTCAGTTATTTACTAAAATAACTGATAATAATTTATATATATAATTAAGATCATTGTTTGATTTTATTTTTTTTATCTAATACAAACTAGAAATACAGAGTGATAAATACCATACCCTGTAATGATTATTTCAGGATAGCTTACTGTCCCCGTTCCCCATTCTCCACCACAAATGGGCCATTCCTTCGGAGAGAGTGAGAAATTACAAGGGACATAAAAGCATATACAAAAATATAATGATTGCTTAATGCAACAAATGCAAACAAAAAAAATGTATTTATATGAATACAAGACAAAAATTACTGAAACAAGGTATGAAACTGTTCTAGAGAATTATTATACTGACATAAACTGTTGTATAGGAATAACATACTTCTAAAATTTCTTACTAAATAATAGTTAAGGCATAAACTTTGTCTTATTTTTAAAGCTGCTCAGAAATAAGTACCAGGATGAATCAACCCCAAATTAATTTATTTTACAAAAAAACACCAGTCAAAAATGAGGAGTCTCTTGTTATTATCATAGAAAACGTATTTAATTCAAAAATACTTAGTTTTCTACAATTTACAAAATAACAGAATAACATTAAACTAAAAATATATATTCATGACACTAGTGGTAAGAGTAGAAGAGTACACAATGATACGTCTCGTGACGAAGAGTGTATGCTGGTATACCTAGTTTCCGAGTGTGTAATGGTAGATCTAGTGTTAAGCAGTAAAATGTATCCAGTGTTAAGTTTGTTTGTTTTGAATTTTGTGCAAAGCTACATGAAAGCTATCTGCGCTAGCCATCCTTAATTTAGCAGTGTAAGACTAGAGGGAAGGCAGCTAGTCATCACCACCCACCGCCAACTGTTGAGCTACTCTTTTACCAATGAATAGTGGGATTGACCGTCACATTATAATGCCCCCACGACTGAAAGGGCAAGCATGTTTGGTGTGACGGGAATTCGATCCCGCGACCCTCAGATTGCGAGTCGAGCGCCCTAACCACCTGGCCATGCCGGGACCAGTGTTATATAACAATATTCTAGTGCTAAGTACGTAGTGATGTCTAGTAGTAGATTAAACATTAATATAATCAATGTCTATACTAATGCTAAAATGTAACACAAAGTGAAAACTTTATAAAACTGACCATTTACTATGTTTTAATTGTACATATTTAAGATATAAATTTACAAAAATTATAGAATATTTTATGTAAAACTACTGACATACTTCATACATTAACACACATTGGTTCTTTCAATCACTGTGTGTCAAAACTATGTGGTTCTTTGAGAAATATTTAATTATAGCAACTGCTGCAACAAATTTTAAGATCTACTACATCAATTTGACCATCATCGTCATCATCGGCTAAATAACTTACACTTAACTGACGAAACAATTTATAAAAAGTATTCATGTTAACCATGTTTATTCTAGTCTATTAATTTTAGCAGCCAGTGACTTTCACTTTATATGCATTCTAAAAAAAAACAATTTGGTTTAAACCAAAACTGAACAGTAAAGTACAATATTTAAGTAATCTCACTTGCTACAAGTGTCGAGCTATCAGTTTATTTCTCAAAAAGCTGATTTTTGTCTATTTGTTCTTAAGTATAAAGCTATACAATAGGTGCTGTGCTCACCGCAAGTATCGAAACCTGGTATTTAGCGCTGCAAGTCCGCAGACGTACCGCTGAGCCACTAAAAGACTAGTTTGGTTACGTAATACAAGATGAATTACGCGACAATCTAGTTTGTAATCACTACAGTTAGCGATCTTATAACCTAAAACATCTTCGTGCACTATGTTAGTAATAATGATTACGTTCACCGCACGTATCGAAACCTGGTATTTAGCGCTGCAAGTCCGCAGACGTACCGCTGAGCCACTAAAAGACGAGTTTGGTTACGTAATACAAGATGAATTACGCGACAATCTAGTTTGTAATCACTACAGTTAGCGATCTTATAACCTAAAACATCTTCGTGCACTATGTTAGTAATAATGATTACGTTCAATTATTGCCAAACTTACAATTAATTATTCTTACGTAATATTCACTATATTACTCGCTATGTTCACCAAAACTTGACCACACCAGAATATATTAAAAACGTTATTAAAACAATGATATGAAAGAACAGGAAAGCTCACTTTCTCCGAAAATCCCGAGCGTTTGCTTCCCTTAGAACCTACAGAGTAAAAAGCTGGGATAAGGTCCGTGGGGCACTCGGCGAAGTACGTACAAAAGGTGACAGGAGATTCGTGTAGGTCCATGGGGTAAGGATTCTGGAAACAGGGATACCTGAAATACAGATTAAAACATCAAGTACACATTAAATCAGATATCTGTAATATGAAATCATAACCTATACAATGAGTTCGCTATTTTGAAACAAAGCAAACTGAGAAACAAAAATTAACAATATATACAATATTACTGAAATGCACGGAAGAAAACACCCTTGACTAGTTAAAGTATAAAGGTTTATCATGTAACTTACTTTAAACCTTCACTAGTTAAAGTATAAAGGTTTATCATGTAACTTACTTAAACCTTCACTAGTTAAAGTATAAAGGTTTATCATGTAACTTACTTAAACCTTCACTAGTTAAAGTATAAAGGTTTATCATGTAACTTACTTAAACCTTCACTAGTTAAAGTATAAAGGTTTATCATGTAACTTACTTAAACCTTCACTAGTTAAAGTATAAAGGTTTATCATGTAACTTACTTACCCTTCACTAGTTAAAGTATAAAGGTTTATCATGTAACTTACTTACCCATGACTAGTTAAAGTATAAAGGTTTATCATGTAACTTACTTACCCTTCACTAGTTAAAGTATAAAGGTTTATCATGTAACTTACTTACCTTTCACTAGTTAAAGTATAAAGGTTTATCATGTAACTTACTTACCCATTACTAGTTAAAATCTAAAGGTTTATCATGTAACTTACTTACCCATCACTAGTTAAAATCTAAAGGTTTATCATGTAACTTACTTACCCTTCACTAGTTAAAATCTAAAGGTTAATCATGTAACTTACTTACCCATCACTAGTTAAAGTGTAAAGGTTTATCATGTAACTTACTTACCCACGACTAGTTAAAATCTAAAGGTTTATCATGTAACTTACTTACCCACGACTAGTTAAAATCTAAAGGTTTATCATGTAACTTACTT
>NW_013668884.1:16882-22005 GCF_000517525.1 Limulus polyphemus | reverse complement strand
GGTTTATCATGTAACTTACTTACCCTTCACTAGTTAAAGTATAAAGGTTTATCATGTAACTTACTTAAACCTTCACTAGTTAAAGTATAAAGGTTAATCATGTAACTTACTTACCCATGACTAGTTAAAGTATAAAGGTTTATCATGTAACACACTTACCCATGACTAGTTAAAGTATAAAGGTTTATCATGTAACTTACTTACCCATCACTAGTTAAAGTATAAAGGTTTATCATGTAACTTACTTACCCTTGACTAGTTAAAGTATAAAGGTTTATCATGTAACTTACTTACCCTTCACTAGTTAAAGTATAAAGGTTTATCATGTAACTTACTTACCCTTGACTAGTTAAGTCCACCACAACCAGGTCATTATTTAAAAGCACCACTATAGCATAAGGTTCCTGAAAGTCTGGAAGGGAAAGAACATCAACAACACTTCAACCAAATAGAACATGTAATTATCACACAGATTATCTTTCATTAACATATAACTCAGGCTTATATCAAAAAGACAACTAACATGTATTAGTAACAATCATGTTTTTGTATAGTCACATTATATACACACACATCTTTACTTTCAAATTACACTTTCCACAACATGAAAATAATCAAAGATCTGAAAAATACTAATAATCCACAGTTTCACATTTGAATGTCTTCCAATCAAGTCACATTCATAATACATATTGATATTTCCTTTTTAAATTAACAAACTGTCATATCAAGCACTTTAATTACACAAAGGAAATACAGAAATTAGCAAAAAGTTAACTTAACATCTACACCTAATCTTACCATCTAAAAACTGTTTGTGTGTGATACTTACCACTATCGCATACTGTCACAACACTGTTAGTGTGAAACTTAACACTATCGCATACTGTCACAACACTGTTAGTGTGAAACTTAACACTATCGCATACTGTCACAACACTGTTAGTGTGAAACTTAACACTATCGCATACTGTCAAAACACTGTTAGTGTGATATTTACCACTATCTCATACTCTTACTGTCACAACACTGTCAGTGTGAAACTTACCACTATCGCATACTCTTACTGTCACAACACTGTCAGTGTGAAACTTACCACTATCGCATACTCTTACTGTCACAACACTGTTAGTGTGAAACTTAACACTATCGCATACTCTTACTGTCACAACACTGTTAGTGTGAAACTTAACACTATCGCATACTCTTACTGTCACAACACTGTTAGTGTGAAACTTAACACTATCGCATACTCTCAACATACTAAAACTGTTAGTGTGAAACTTACCACTACCACATACTCTCAACATACTAAAACTGTTAGTGTGAAACTTAACACTACCACATACTCTCAACATATCAAAACTGTTAGTGTGATACTTAACACTACCACATACTCTCAACATATCAAAACTGTTAGTGTGAAACTTAACACTACCACATACTCTCAACATATTAAAACTGTTAACACACTAACAGTTTTAATATGTTGAGTATGTGGTAGTGTTAAGTATCACACAAACTTAACACTACCACATACTCTCAACATACTAAAACTGTTAGTGTGAAACTTACCACTACCACATACTCTCAACATATTAAAACTGTTAGTGTGGGAAACTTACCACTCTGCCAGGGTGTCTCACAAAGTGTAACAAAATCTACAATATTGTGCTCCATCTCCAGAACTGTTGTTGTTTTTCCGTGAATGACTGTTAGGCTAAGTGTCTTCCCAGTTTTCTCGTGAGGTAAACCCCCAGAAAAGATAACAAACGAGTCTCTGCAAATGTAAAAAAAACAACCTTAAAACCATAAAATACAAAATCTCACAAACAAGGTTAAAATAAGCAATACAGTCTGAGTCAAGAATCAAATGATCAATATCCAAATATATAATAGTTCCAAAACTAAAATCAGTATCCAAATAAATAATAGTTCCAAAACTAAAATCAATATCCAAATAAATAATAGTTCCAAAACTAAAATCAATATCCAAATAAATAATAGTTTCAAAACTAAAATCAATATCCAAATAAATAATAGTTTCAAAACTAAAATCAATATCCAAATAAATAATAGTTTCAAAACTAAAATCAATATCCAAATAAATAAGTTTCAAAACTAAAATCAATATCCAAATAAATAATAGTTTCAAAACTAAAATCAGTATCCAAATAATAGTTTCAAAACTAAAATAATATGAAATCACAAAATTATAAAATGCAAGTAATTTAGTCTCACAATCAAAGTCCAAGTTTGAATTTCAAACAAGTAATACTAAACCAGATAACCAATATCCAATTTAAAAGCCTAAGAGTCACAATTCTAAATCTACTTAGGTAATACAGAGCTTGAATCATGGTCTGAATTCATTTAAACAGTAGGAAGGCCAGCAATGATAATCTGAGTTTAGGTAAGTAGAAAGCACATTAATAATAATGGGTTAAGTTCAAATAAATCACCTGGTGAGGGAATTGGTTCCATTATTTAATACAGTAGAATCACAGAGACAACTGTAAAGGTCCACTTTTCGAAAGTGCTCAGGTTATAGGGTTTTTATTAATTTGTTGTTCTAATAATCATAGCAATACATATTTGATTTCACAATATTTCAAGTTGGATTGAAAACGTTAATTCAGATCAGCTCTGAAGTTACTATGATGTGTTCACTTATATTAAACTTTTCAAATATTTGTCACGTACTCGAGTGAAATGCGTTTCGACTTTATGCATAATTCCTGGACTTGTTCATGCTCACTGGCTTCAGAATCAAATATATTTGAGTATTACTTGAGCAGACAAGTCAGTATATTACTGTTTGATTCCTAACTTATTCTTGATTGGCAAAAGTTTTACGATTTTATTGTAAGCAGTTTTTTTTATTTCTCTCCCAACATAATAATTATTATTGGTACAAAACACATTTGTTGAACAATGTTGAACACTATTGACGGTAAGAATTGTTAGATTTTAAAAAAACCCCTTATTAATAATCTTTTATACTTTACAACAACAAAAATTGATATTGTCCAGTAAAATAGTGTTACTACACATACATTGTTTATGAAATATGGTATTTGTTCATCTTCTTTTGCATAGAGTTCTTTGAATCATGCTTCTGCATGTGGTTGTTGGATGGTGTTTGAAAATCCAAGTAATTATGTGCTATTATTTGATAGGATTTTTATATTTGGTAAACATACCTCTCTGAAATTCATAGCCAGAAGTTTAGTCCGAATTGGATATCGTGAATGGTAAATAACAGATCTGTCACTAAAGTGTGTAAAGTAAACATTTTCGATTTTAGAAAAAAAACGTGTAGGTTCAAGAAGTCTTGATAGACTTAGCTTACTTTTAGGCCAACAGGAATGAAACATAAAAAATCTGTGTCTATGGTTCGTGAATTTCTAGATAAAACATTTTTTGTTCTCAATTTTTGAACTTAAGCTATGAAAGTTTTAAAGGACAGGTTAGGCTTAGTGTTTGTTAAAACTTTTTCTTTTTACAACAGTATAATTTCTAAGCTAAACACATGAAAATAGTAACGTCATATACTTATGTTTAGTTTTTACATCCGAAAAAACTGCACCCGATAAGGTAAGGTTGGAAAATAAATTGTCACAAAAAAATAGTGAACTTAATATCAGACAGGTCATAAGAACAAACTGTGTATTTCCTGCATATGCTCAGCTACAAACTGCAAGTCAGACTCACCCTCCCCGGACTGTCTTCCACTCTACCTTATAAATTGTTTTACAAGGTCCAGCTTTACTCTCTTTGCTTGTTGCTTGTGCTAAAAAAAAAACAATTTGAAGTCAAGATCTTATTTCATTACACACAACAAAATCTAATTTCAGACTCTTATCAATTTCAACTGTTCACACTTAACGTTAATAGTAATCCACGAGTATCACATACCATGAGGGTGCATGACTGTTGTGGGTTTTAACGGTGTCCTGAGGTTCCAAGTGCTAATGCTGCCATCTGTGTGGCTACACATAAACTGTTTCCCATCATGATGCCATGAAACAGACTTGAGAGGCTTAAATAAAAAAGTGGATACATCTAAACCTTTACACAATTTGACATGTATACTTTTTGTTCTCCTTATTCAAAATTTTCCCTCCCCCCCATTTTCTCTGGCTATATATAAAAAAAAAAAAAAAGATTCACACACTTTAGTATCATTTATCTTTCAAAAATTGTATCAAATAATCAAAGATTCTTAAAATATACAACATTTCCATGGGAGCTTTCCTCATTATAGCTTCATCAGACATACACATTAAAAAGATCAAAATAAGTTTGACATTAATCGTTAAACAATGACCTGTATTAACTGCTCTTTTAGCTAGCCGAAAGATTACATTTTTATTTCACAGAACCAAGTTTCTGAATATCTAGAACTTTAAAATATCTCAAATTAACCCCCTTGAAATATAGATTTTTTGTCCTACCTCAGTGTTCTGTACTCTCATCTCTGCAGCTCTGTTCCTCAGGTCCCACAGCACCACAGCACCAGATTCAAATCCTACTAGAAGCTGAAAGAATATGTTGAATACTATTAAAAAGTTCCTCTAAAGTACCAGGCTATTAGAAGATCCTTCTCAATATGCAAGTTGTCGATAGATTAACACCTTTTAATAGATTTGCAAGTAAGAAGATTCATATAATAAACTGCCTTACAACATTTTGGAGAAGTCTTCAGTATAAAAAACATAATAAACCATTATTAAAAAAAAAAAAACAGAACGTAAGATTACCTTACAAACTTGCAACAAAATATAACATGAAACAAAAAATGTAATGAATTTCTCATTTCAGCTGTAGTGACAAATTAGTGCAAACAATACAATAGTTGAATGGAATTTTTTAAGACCTTCCCACAATTATGTTTGAATAAATAAAACAGACTATAATTCTAAGTATACATTAAAAGACCTAAAAATTTGATTTAATAGGACAACATGTTTCATCCATTTTTTGGGGAGCATTTCATATATTTATTCATTAGTTTTCTTAAAATGTATTGAATTAATTCTCCATTATGTCTGATGTACCATCTGGTGTGTCAACATCGTGAAGATGTAGTGTCTGCTGTTCCATCTGGTGTGTCAACATCG
>NW_013668884.1:10241-15974 GCF_000517525.1 Limulus polyphemus | reverse complement strand
TTGATGTACCATCTGGTATGTAAACATCATGAAGATGTAGTGTCTGATGTACCATCTGGTTATGTCAACATCATGAAGAGTTGGGTTTGATTGTTGTAAGCATATAGCTACTCAATGGGCCATCAAATCTAATCACTTGGAAATGCAATATCATCTTTGGTCAAAGAAATATGCAGTTCTAAGGGCCTGAAAAACTGTTTGAGCTTGAATGCTAAGTGATCTGACATCACTGGTTTAGTAGAAGATGCCTGCAGGGACAATCTTGCTTATCTGTGTCTAGGATGGTTAGATGTTCTGAAGTTAGGATTCCTAGTTCTCAAACTGTTCTTCAAAATTTGAAATATACATGTTGAGCAAAAAGTTTTCCATCTTCAACAATAGCCACTCAGACTGAGACCATACTAACTGATTAATGTTATTTCATTTTTTTTCAATTTCTTTGCAGTCATTATTGGAAGAACCAGCCTTAGCCATCTTAACTTACACTAAAAACGAGGACGAATTTCCATTCTAAATTGACAGTGTTTTTATATATATACACACACACACACACATGCAGTCAAATGACCATACATGTCAATGACACACAAAATGTAGCATCAACATGTTAGGATCCCTTTCTGTCCAATGATATCACATTACTATCCCTTCTTATTAAGATTTTTGAGAGGAATTAAACTCCTGATACTAATTAACTTTAAATGTAGTCAATACTACTTTTATCAATACGAATGACATTTTAAAAAGTTCTCCCATACCACAACGAAACTACCAAGATAAAAAAAAGAAACAATTAACAAAACAATATACGTTTACAAGTACATTGATCTGATGTTTTATCATATCCTATACTCCTAACACACATCAGCATTGGAATTCCAATGATAAAATGGCAGCCTGCAACAAACCTGCCAGTTGTGGGGCATGACACCTGGGGGAGGTATGTTAATGAAATTAAATTCAAGCAGTTGAAACACAAAGAAGAAACATCATAAGCACTATGATTGATCTAGATGGTGACTGCTCTAGATTTGCTGGAATCACAGTCTCTCGCTGGTTATAATTATGTAATCTACCATTACTACGTCCACCTTCAGGATTTAAATCAACTTCAAGAACATTGTTACACATCGTGTGGGAGTTATGGATGCATCAAGTCAATGTTATCGGGACATCTATGTAAAATGTGGAACAATGGCACTACAGAGTTTATTTTTTAAAAATCCTGAGCCCCAGAATTATCCAAACAGCTCCAAAAAAGAAGTGAGTATTTAACAAAATCATACGTTGATGGTGGGGGCTCAAGCTGTTAGTTTTCGTTGTCATCCAAGTCCCACTGTTCTTGAACAGAAGTCAGACTTTTCTGACCAATAAAAAGTACCTTTAGCTTCAGCCCAAATTAAAACAATTTCATTTGAAAGCTAACTTTAGACCTGTTGTTCAGAAAATAACTGATAACATAATATTTTTGAAAAAAAAAAAAGCTTTGAAAAATTATGCATGAACAGTGAGGTGTAAATAATGGTGTGTATGAGGTTGAACAAATTGTGAACAGTGAGGTGTAAGTAATGGTGTGTGTATGAGGTTGAACAAATCGTGAACAGTGAGGTGTAAATAATGGTGTGTGTATGAGGTTGAACAAATTGTGAACAGCGAGGTGTAAATAATGGTGTGTATGAGGTTGAACAAATCGTGAACAGTGAGGTGTAAATAATGGTGTGTATGCCGTTAAACAAATAATTGCTATACAGAGCAATGCTCTTGAAGATATAGATGTCAACTAGTCACAAGTTCATGTATATAGTCATTGTTATTATTCCTCCATTAATCGTTTCATTGTTTATCATTTTTGTATCTAGTGATAATTTATTTTTTGTCTTTTTTAACAGGTCTCACAAAACTCATCCAGACTATGTACTACATCTTATACTGTATACAGTGATAATTTATTTTTTACTTTTCTAACAGGTCTCGAAAAACTCATCCGGGTTGTGTAGTACATCTTAGTGATAACCCTGTTGATGCTAACAAGGTACAAATAGAACTATGTATATACTAGATGTATTTTGGAACTATTTTTGATTATAGTTTTAGATAAACCTAAATGAAATTTGCATATTTTTGATGTATCATCTTAGTGATAGTTAAGTAGAATATTTTTAAAGACAATACACAGAAAATAGTTGTCTTCGGATTAAGTAAAACAGTAATTTGTTCAACCTCATACACACCATTATTTACACCTCACTGTTCACGATTTGTTCAACCTCACACACACCATTATTTACACCTCACTGTTCACGATTTGTTCAACCTCACACACACCATTATTTACACCTCACTGTTCATGTTGAGAAATTAGTGAAACAATATCACTTACAATTCAATGGTTTTGTTCCAGTTGATGACATAGCCAGAGAGAATAAATGATTCACTGTTCACGATTTGTTCAACCTCATACACACACCATTATTTACACCTCACTGTTCATGTTGAGAAATTAGTGAAACAATATCACTTACAATTCAATGGTTTTGTTCCAGTTGATGACATAGCCAGAGAGAATAAATGATTCAACGTTCACCACATGAATGTTGCCTCGTTCTGTACCTATGTACAGCCACCTGCTCTGAAATGGTAGATGACAACATGTGATCCTAAAAAAAAATACAGAACTTGTAGTGCATACTGGAGGGATGGTAAAACATTGGCAGAAATAAGTTTTTTTCATTATTATCTGGAGAGTAATAGTTTTCTGTAACTTTATTGTCACAAACTTAAGTGTTCTGTTTAAAAATCAAATTTAACACAAACAAATACAATTCATGATTCATTTTTTTCTCTACTTATTGTACATAAAAACACTGTCAGTACATAAACCACCCACCTTTCTTTCTGAAATTTCAAAGAATGAACAATTTCAGGTCTTTTTTGTCGCAAATTCCACAAGTGTAAACTGTCGTCCGAACAAACACTGATCAGAGCACCCTGAAAATTAAGGATAAAATTAACATTGATTCTTGAACATACACTAGGTTCCCACACACACACACACAGTATTCATTATCCTAACATTGATTCTTGAACATACACTAGGTTCTCACACACACACACAGTATTCATTATCCTAACATTGATTCTTGAACATAGACTAGGTTCCCACACACACACACAGTATTCATTCTCCTAACATTGATTCTTGAACATACACTAGGTTCCCACACACACACACAGTATTCATTATCCTAACATTGATTCTTGAACATAGTGTAGGTTCTCACACACACACACAGTATTCATTCTCCTAATATTGATTCTTGAACATAGTGTAGGTTCTCACACAGTATTCATTCTCCTAACATTGATTCTTGAACATAGTGTAGGTTCTCACACACACACACACACAGTATTCATTCTCTTTATTAGTAGAGCTGCTATGAAACTTGATTTTTTTTTTAATTCAGAGTCAGTCATATGCGAATCTTAAGTCCAAACCAAAAGTTGCTCTCCCCCCCCAAAAAACAACATGTAAAAAAAATTCAATTTCATAGAATTTCACAAGATATTTTTTTATTCTAAAGTGGGTAGTATCTAAAAACCCACTAGAAACTTTTTTGTAATAAAATTACATCAAACAGGAAATGAGTGCATCAATTCAAAATTTAGTCAAACCAACTTAAAACTGACTAGCTATTTTTATTGTGTACACTCCTCTAACAAATGAAACACACTTTAAAACTTCCCTTTGATAGAAAATTCTCAGTAATAAACAATTTTGTGTGCAAGAATAGAATTATCCATGTTTCAGTAACATCATTCATAACTTCTTACATGGTGTAGCAAGTAACTAATATCAACTAACATGTGAAAGAAAATAACTGATAAGCTATTAAACATTCAGTGTCCAACTCACTGTGAAGGAAAACAAAAAATGCAGAAACCTTTGAGTTAGAATATTTTACTGATAACTATACAGTTTAGCAAACTTCTATAGAAACACTATTAGTATGAAGCTCAAGGTCATCTATTGTCTATGAATTCACACCTATACACACATGGTGATCGCACTCCAATTACTTTATTGCACATTTTTCATAACTTCTATCAAACACTATTAGTATGAAATTGAAAGTGTAGCTTGTGATAGTGCATTCCTCTTTCCTGTAGTTTACAGAGCTGCTTGTGATGGTACATTCCTCTTTCCTGTAGTTTACAGAGCTGCTTGTGATGGTTAAATGTAGTATTGGGAGTGTGATATTTTATCATAAATGTAGTATTGGGAGTTATGTGTGTTAATAAACCAAGCTCCTCATGGAACAGCTAAGGATGTCTGTGATTTGACAAGGCATGATTATTGGAAGTGTGATTCTTTCCCGTAACTTTAGCTGTATGTGCTAAACTAGTCTCCTCAAGGAAAGCTAAATTCCACAGTTTCACTCTGAGTAATTATCACCTTATGGTACAAAATGTGTATTGTTTCTAAAGGGTTATCTTTTAAAGACATTTAAGTGCTTTTTAAACTTATATCCAACCTACCTTGGACAGCTCTGTAAACTACAGGAAAGAGTAATGTATGATAAAGTATCACACTCCCAATACTACATTTGTGATAAAGTATCACACTCCCAATACTACATTTGTGATAAAGTATCACACTCCCAATACTACATTTGTGATAAAGTATCACACTCCCAATACTACATTTGTGATAAAGTATCATACTCCTATAGGTAAACAAGTTTCTTCACTTGGAAGAATGTTTTCTCTACTATAACATAAAATTTACCTTTTTTCCATTTTTATCATCTGTACAGTTAGTTCATTTGAGTATAACCATCCAACTTTCTAAGAGAAGATGTCTATTTGTGTTGGAAATTCTGGTAATGAAGCTCATTTTTCCAAGAGGGTTCAATACACAAAATAAACATTTATTTGAGCTGTCACAAATTACATTATAAATTTAAAGGACTAACATAAAATTGACAACAATACCAATTTATATATATTCAATAAAAGTTAACCAAAAATGATACATATATATGTATAAAAAAAGGAAAAAAAAAAAAAAAAGGTAGCGTGGTGTAGAAAAGAATAGCATCATACCTCATTTACAAGAAATAAAAGTTGGATCACTGCTGTGTCAAGTACATGTTGGACATGACAATCAACTCCAGGTCTTCCTAGACTGGTTGTTCCGAGTTAAGGTAACTACTTAGTTTTGAAATCTTTTACTGAAAAATCAGTCTTATGTGTGATGAAATATCACGATACATTTTTATACTGATTATCTATGCTACACAGCATAAAGAAATTCAATTACAGGTATCAAAGCTACTTTCTGAGTACAAATTTTAAATCACAAACTTCAAAAAGAAGAGTGACTTTCAAAGTAACCATTAAACTACCTTACTGGTGGTAGTTTGTAGTGTGTACGATTATTACGGTAACTTGAACTTCAGTTATTCTGATGAAAGCAAAAGTGTTAAAAAAGTGACATTACTTTTTTCAATACGAGACTCTAATCAATCTTTAACTGCTCTAACATACAGATTTTTTTATTTGTTGTAACACCAATGTCTTCTATGTCTGAAGCTCACTCATTCAGTGTCAGTACATACTCAAGAATTAGAATGTTTGTTAAACATTGTAAAGTCATTAGTGCATGTGTTTGAATTTCAGGTAATATATATACAGTAAAGACGAACATCTCTCTCTCTCTCTCTCTCTATCTGT
>NW_013668884.1:8062-9428 GCF_000517525.1 Limulus polyphemus | reverse complement strand
GACCACATAGCAGAAATCAGGACGAACATGTAAGAAGCAGGAACAATGTACTCTGTTTTGCTTTCATTAATCAAAATATACTGCAAGTGATACTTGACCACATAGCAGAAATCAGGACGAACATGTAAGAAGCAGGAACAATGTACTCTGTTTTGCTTTCATTAATCAAAATATACTGCAAGTGATACTTGACCACATAGCAGAAATCAGGACGAACATGTAAGAAGCAAGAACAATGTACTCTGTTTTGCTTTCATTAATCAAAATATACTGCAAGTGATACTTGACCACATAGCAGAAATCAGGACGAACATGTAAGAAGCAGGAACAATGTACTCGGTTTTGCTTTCATTAATCAAAATATTTAGTTAGGTAAAGAAATCATTTTGATTTTTTTTGCAAATACAAATAACTTATTAACCTGAGAAATACCAGAACATTATTGAAAATATAAAATCGCTGAAGAAATCAAATGCAGTTGCTACATGCTGGTGTAATTGTTTGGACAAATGTTACAGACTAATGAAGTAATAACACTTTAAAATATTCATACAAAATCAACAACTGTAATATTTGTATAATATTTTAAATGTAGTTTGAGTCTACAATGTTTGTTTAGTTTAATACCACTTGTATTCAAAGCTTGAGACTGAAATAAGGGATTAAACAAAGATTTTCTTGAGCAAAAACTTTGTTCAACTTATGGAACAGTGTTTTGTATAACTGCTGAAAGTCAGAATGTCACCAGCAGTAAAATTTAATTACGGTGTCTTAAGGTATTATTTTATATGAACTGAAAAAATACAACTGTTGTTAACATGGGTAGAAACCATAAAAATTACAAGTTATCAATTATTTTATTAAATTAATAAATTTGATGTAAAATTGGATACTTATTCTGATACTTGTATACATTTCTGAAATTTGAAAACTGTTTCAAATACACATTTCTTTCAATGATAAATGTCGCCGAAATAATTCTAATTCACATTTAAATAAATTTACTTTTACAGTAGATGCACGTTAAAATGAATATCATGGAAAGTGTGAAAAAAAAAAGGTTGATATTAGCAAAATATCTGTCCAAACACCAATATCACAGGAAGGATACATCCTTAATGATCCACTTCTGGTTCCAATTGCTAATAACCTCTGGATGGGATCAAAAGCCAGAGCTGTTGGTTGAAATGGAAACCCATGACGAACAGTCTGCAAACAAGATGAAACCTAAGCTTAGTACTTGGTGCATGGTGTAATGAGTGATTAATAACATTTACTTATAACAAGTTATCTTGTTACCTAAACTAAAATCTTTCTATACATTATTTCTTTGGACAATCTTAATTCAACTGAGAATCACTCAATT
>NW_013668884.1:0-7179 GCF_000517525.1 Limulus polyphemus | reverse complement strand
GACTAAATACCTTAAGTCTCATAACATTATACATTTACATATATTTATCATTTTTATTACATTGACCTTTTAGCTGTGCCTGGCTAACAATACCAAAATTACAATAATGCAGCGCACGTGCTCTCATGTTATCGTATCCAATAATATAAAACTGATCTTTAGTCTTTACAAAGTGACCTGTCTTGGCTGCATTTTAGTAGACTAGTATTTTGTAAAATACAGTCACATTTCCATTATTATACATTATTACTATTAACAAATAAGTTCTTAAACTTATTTTCCTTAAAACATAGAACAGTAAATAAATAAGTAAAGCAAACAATTATCCCTTCTAGTTACAACCTTTGTACTCGAATGCTGCTTGTCGTAGCTAGCTAAGCCTTTAAACATTTTGCATGTGGAGGATATGAAATGAAATGATTTTTTGTAGGTTTTATATGCGAGTATATAAATAACCCAAAAATCACAAATTATGATATCGATACCATAAAATTCTACTATAATTTATCAAGCTTAGTAACTAAGCTGTATTTGGGACAAAAAAATGTGAAATTTCAAGCAGACAAAAGACTCAACTTACCAGCTTGAAATTTTGTATCGAAAGAACGAGATGAAGTCGTAATACTTGAAAATGGCTGAGAAAGCCACTAGGGGGACATTCTGAGCTTTCAAATGGTTATTCACATGTCACAGACAGAAGTAAGTGTATATAATGAAGTGTTTCCAAAAATCGAAAGAGGTGAACGGGGCCACCGTGTTTGATTCAGTACATGAGCGATATCTTAGCCAATACAAAAGATAGGAGGTTCTTATTTTATATTCTAACTTTTCAAAATCAGTAATATGAGTTCCTAATTAGTACCAAACTACAGACTTGGTATTTTAACATCACAAACATCTAATTTTAACCAGTGCTGCATTCAATATACCATGTGACACACAAAAACTGATGTTTAACTGTGTTTTTAATATTTACTTTTAAATTAAGAAATTAAATAACGTAGAATAGTAAAATGTGAATTATAATTACAGTTTGATACCAAAGTTAACATAAATTTGTGAAATAGTGGTTCAATAAAATTTTGAATGCGAGTTAACATGTCCGACTACTCGACCAAGATTGATGAAAATCAGTTACACTGTCTCCAAACAGCAGCCCTTTAAAAATCTTGATAGACAGACAGATATAAAAACACATTGCCATGACATAAGGTCAACATTCTATTTCCAAACAATACTAGTAAGTTTGCACATAAATGCTAACGTAGGCTAGTGCCGATAAACAGTAAACTAGGCCTACACTACAGTATAGAACATGGCCATAACCCATAAATCACGTCATCATACAATGCATTATGCAACTCACTACTTGTAATTCAGTAATGCTAACCCTAGCTAGCTAAGTAGTATGCCTAAGCCTTTGGTGGGATTGCATATAAAAGTTTGATCCAAACTATTGACATTTCCCTTCATTTTCTAAATAAGAGGGAATTTAATCTTTTAGGCAGGATTAGAGTAAATTAATCTATGAGACCTTTTTTACCTTTTTTTATTAGCTATATTTTTGTGCACCAGCAATACCAAGTGTGGGGTATGCATATATCCGATTTGATTTTATTACTCATCAGGATCTCTACCAGCCTACCCTCAAATTGAAATTATTTTAGACAGGATTAGAGTATATTAATCTATGAGACCTTTTTTACCTTTTTTTATTAGCTATATTTTTGTGCACCAGCAATACCAAGTGTGGGGTATGCATATATCCGATTTGATTTTATTACTCATCAGGATCTCTACCAGCCTACCCTCAAATTGAAATTATTTTAGACAGGATTAGAGTATATTAATCTATGAGATGACAGAGCTACGAGCTAAAAGTGTGTACTTGAAAATAAAACAAAAAAACTCAGAGACATTCTATGAGCCACTATGCTGCAGCTAAAAATCAGGATGTAATCTACATATTTACCAATGAAAAAAAAAGTTCCAATTCTGGCACTTGTCCACCCCAGAAAAGTTTCACGGCATTCTCACAGTGATAAGATTATTCCAACACTTTTTTTTTTTTATTAAGCTTCTTACATAATGAGAATCTTAAACTTTCTAGAGCATACAGTAGCGAACTCTATGGTTTCTATGAAAAACATAAAATACCACTAATCGTGCAAAATGAAATTCCTTCATTGTACAATCAGTAGAGCTGGGCAATTAACTCAATAAATATTATCAATTATCTATGAGTATTGGTTAAATCAATTAGTGTCAAGTAAAATAATTAATTAATCAAAATTAACATTTCTAATTATTACCATTTTTGAATATTCCAATTATCCAAAATAATCAAAACCTTGCCCTTATTATTTCCATCATAATTGTCAATCAGTGTTAGAGCTCACAAAAATAATTAGCTAATTAAAACTAATGTCCTGATTAGTACGGTTTTTGATTATTTCTACTACCCATATCCAAGTCTTCTGTGAGAATAATCAATTAGTTAAATGATTAATGAGCCTGTTAATTGATTAACAAATTCCACTAATCACCCAGCTATAAACTTATCAGGACCTCAAAGTTACACATCGAAATCCACAACAGTGATTCTATGAAATAGTCAGAATGAAATCAATGTTCATGCTATCCTTTTCTGTAACATATCTTTGAAGTCATCTGGACTTTTGTGCATTTCGTTTGCTTAAACAAAGTCTTGGAAGCTCACATCAACCAGTTAGGTTTCACTTGGAATATAATGTATAGGTCTGGACTCCTTAGCTAACAAAAGATGTTAATTTACTAAAAAAGATTTCAGAGGAAGGTTAATAAAATGATTCCAGGGATGGGAGTGTTAAGATTTTTACAAACTTATCTGGGCATAAACAGGAAAAAGGATATATTCTGAAAACAAGATTACATAAAGTTAAAACTTTAAAAAAAAAAAGTTAAGTCAGTTTTTTTTCCTAATAGGTTGGATAATTTATGGAATGAATTTCTATTAACAGAAACAGAGGGCAGCACTTTACAAGAGTATAAGAGGGCAATAAATGATTTTATAAAAATTAAAGGATGGATTTAAATTTTACTTTTTCTCAGATGTGGGTGTAGAGAGACAGCCTTGAAGGACCAAATAGTCCCTTGTTGTCTCTAACATGTTTTACAGTGAAGCCTGGCATCGTAGTATTGGGCATAACTGCCCAAATGTTCTAAGGACAACAATGACCTAAGAGTGTTGTTTTTTTTAAACTCTCTTTCTAACATAGGCATATACTAATTACCTTTATCATGGGTTTAAATAAACCAGTTAAACTAGGAAAGATACCGTTTTACAGACAGCCATATTGTATGTTTAATCAAAACTAAAAGTTAAACAGAAAAATCCTAAACATTTTCTGGAACGTAACAGTATACAAAATTGTACATACTAATGTCTTGATTAGTTTGTTAAACATTTATTACATCTCAGTGTTATAAATAACATGTTCTTAATCCTTTCCATAAAAATATGATTTGTAAATGACAAAAAATGATAATTGTAATTTACTTAATCCAATTCACATCATAACATTGTTTATGAAAATCGGTGACATAAACAGTACCTCGACCAC
The DNA here is from genome assembly GCF_000517525.1 of Limulus polyphemus. Lineage (NCBI taxonomy): Eukaryota > Metazoa > Arthropoda > Merostomata > Xiphosura > Limulidae > Limulus > Limulus polyphemus. The sequence continues at coordinate 3,577 of NW_013668884.1, read as the reverse complement.
TGCTACGTCTGTCATATCCCAGCCAGCCTGATAAGCCCCGGTATCGGAAGAAAGGCCTCATCAGCACTGGATATGGCAGATATGGTGTGAATCACATATCACAACATATTCTTTTTTTTTGCTTTCATGCACGTTCTAAGAATTTCCATAAATAAATATAAGCCCAGCTAGTGAAGTCCACATCCATTTGTGAACATGTGGTTTTTAGGATTTATATTTTTCATTTATAAAAAGAAAAATACTTTGACAGACACTAATCACAGTCTGTTCTATGTTAACTTTCCAACTGTAATGTCAAACTGTTCAAGAGTAAAACGTAATAAAAAAAATACTTTGACAAACACTAATCACAGTCTGTTCTATATTAACTTTCCAACTGTAATGTCCAACTGTACAAGAGTAAAACGTAATAAAAAAAAATACTTTGACAGACACTAATCACAGTCTGTTCTATGTTAACTTTCCAACTGTAATGTCAAACTGTTCAAGAGTAAAACGTAATATTCAACTGCACTCCACTATTAAGCTAAAAATACATTTTATGAATTCATCTTTCATGAACTATATATATATACATTACAACTGTGAGAGAACAGGCAACATATGTATGGAGATCTATATTTTTAATGTAGACACACACTGTACTGATGAGATATCTTATTTGTTCCCAGTCCCATACCACAGTAGGATCAATACTTCCATGCACTACACGTACATCCTGTACATATTTTGTCACTGTACCGTACCACACGGTACATTATTAGCTTTTTTTTCTTTGTTGACAGAAATTTCAAGAGGAACTCTTATTCGTGTAAAAGTTACAACAAGAATTTCAAAAACTGTCAAATGATCACAGAATACAAAATCTTTATACCATGTAGTAGACAGTTTACATAAAATATTGTTCTTTCTGTTGTATCAATTGCTGTAAGCATAGATTAAATACAGCTTTATAGAAAGGTTACTTATTAAATCTTTTCAGTAATTTTTGATATGAATTTTTTTTTCATTGCTTTATTAAAACTTGCACATTAATTCACATTTAGAAGGTAAAACAGTTAAAGAAACTGAGGTGTACTTTATGTAGAGAAAAATAATCAGATAATATCTGAAGCTTTTCACAGTGAAATCAATTAAGTGCTTATACTTATCTTCAACTCAAAATTAGTGGCACTGTTTTAATCCAGTTAATAAGAAAGATCACAATTATATCTAAAATCCCATTTCCTTCTCTTTAATAATAAGTGAAAAACATAAACACCTCTTACTAATAAAAAAACAACAACAAAGGACAGGATAAAACAATATAAACTTTAATACATGAGAACACAGTGCAGAGTTGAAAGATTAGTGGAATTTAATAACACAGTCCTGCGAATTTAAACTTCATAAAAGTTGTTTTGGTTTTAACAGATTTTACATAATTCAGCTAGTAGATTTTAAAAATATTCATTTTTTACCATATTTAAGCATTTTTTTTACAAATTGGGAAGAAAAAAAAACTTACTTAGATCAAATTATTATTTCGCTTACCACAATGAAATTGTTTTATTATCATGTTTATTAACAAAAGTACAAACAAACTGAAGAAAAGGGAAGAACATTGATGTCAAACGAATATGCATCCTCATTCATTCCGATTTTTTTTTGGGTGAAATCTACATCTTTTAGTCTCAAAACTACATGTTGTGGTCTTTTATTATGTAATGGAGAAAAATGGATATTTTTAGATTCAGTTTACGGGAATCACTGTAGAACGTAAAAATTTCAAGACAATAAAAACCATCGCAGGCCTGTGTAATCAATTAATCTTTAAGCTCAATAATCAATCACATTCAACTAATCAATTACATTTATGAGATTGACAGTTTGAATAATCCAAAATAGTAACAATTTGAAACAAATTTCAATTAGACGATTACGTTTGGGAGTCATGACACTAGCCTATCAACCCGAACACCTTTGAATTAATCGCAAACAATGAGAAATCTTGATGGCAATATTTAAATTACTTGTATTAGTTGAATTAATCATAAACAGTAATAAATGAAAACAATCTTCCTGTTCTAAAATTCATTTACTCATAATTTCAACTAATTGATTATTTTTACTTGACAACCGATCAATTTAGCTGCCTATAAGTAATATATTATATTGATTAATCATCCAGCTGTAAACATAACCAGAATTATCTATAAGATACAAGAAATGTTAGTGTACAAAACTAATAGTCTAAAGATTAAATATGTAAAGACAAGCATTTTCATTAATTATAGCAACTTCCAGACAATGCTGCCTACGCCTACATTGTACAACTCAAATCAATAAACTGTCAGCACATTTAAACCTAGAGCTTAGTGTAATTAATTCAGGTTGGCTCAATGTGTGGACTTCATTTTATTTTCAAGCCAAAAATGATATGATGAAGATTGTATAATACTTTACAATAATACAAGATTACATTCCAGAAACATCTTTGTTATCATTTGTTATGGCCCTCTTTAAAACTTTTTCATGTTCTATTAAGATATTTTTAAATTATTTATTATCACTATCCACTTTCTTCTTAAATGTATACCACATTACACAAAGATAATTAAACTAAGTTTAGTGTAATGGACTTATCTACGTATTCTCAAGTGGTACTTGCCATCATGCAGCTAATGAAAGTGTGTACAGTTAAGGATCACTTGATATCATAATATTACTAGTGCAACGTTATGATATACATCGTGAAAGTTTCCTACTAAGAAGCTTCCACAACGAAACATTTCATATGTTTTTAATCTAACCCATCGCAAAATTTTTTATTCAAAATTATCACAAGATGATTTAGTTTGTGTAGTACAGTATAAATATAAATCAATAGATTGTGTCGGAGAACATCGCAAGTCCTGCTTAACTTAGGAACTGAGACCTTTTGCTCACTAAAAATATCCAACCAACACCTAAAATTAAATTATACGAGTGTTCAGAATCTTTTTTTTTTGTCACTCTACAGTACATCAAATGTGTATTTGTATTACAATACTATTCATTAGGAGTTTTATTTGATGTTTCTTTCTTAACACATGAGTGTTAATTGTCTTGTAACATGCTAACAAACAATATTGATAAGAGTTGGCCCCTTGTTTTTTCTTCTTGCATTTATCTTTAGACCAAGAACATATTTTGTTATAAACCTGATGTCTACTAACATTGGAATCTGTTAAATTGAAAGTTTAGTTTGTTGTTTAATATTGGCAAATCTAATAGATGTTTATATGGTAATATTGTTAGGTCTAACACACTTTGTACAGTGACATGCACCATTTAAAGTTATGGATTGCCAATGGGACAAACTGTTTTTTAAGCATAACTATGGTGCAAAGTAATCATCATTTAATCTTTCAGCATGGGCTCGGTCCCCGAGACCAACCTCCTAACCATCTGGTGCTTGTTATAGTTTCCGTACGTTTACAACTTTGGCAGATTATCAGTAAACATTACTAGGCACAATATCAGATTTTTTTATATTAAGTTTTAAGGTTTGTTAAGCAATGTTTTTCTCATGCCTTTTTTTTTCGCATGTGAAATC
>NW_013668883.1:126728-133951 GCF_000517525.1 Limulus polyphemus | reverse complement strand
AAGTTATCCTTTTATCTTCTGAAAACCCGATTAAAGTTGTATGTCCAACAAACTAAGTTATCCACTAAGTAAGTTATCCTTTTATCTTCTGAAAACCCGATTAAAGTTGTATGTCCCACTAACTAAGTTATCCTTTTATCTTCTGAAAACCTGATTAAAGTTGTATCTCCCACTAACTAAGTTATCCTTTTATCTTCTGAAAACCTGATTAAAGTTGTATCTCCCACTAACTAAGTTATCCTTTTATCTTCTGAAAACCCGATTAAAGTTGTATCTCCCACTAAGGCGATTTATTCCGATTCTTCGAGAAATGTTTATGTTTCGACTTGAGCTATGGCCAAATATTTTGCATCGTTCTACAATTCTAGAAATTAGGGATAATATGAAATATTCTATGAACATAATTTAGATTTTCTACTCAATATTGAATCAAAGAAACCACAAAATGACATTGTAAAAGCCTACCGGAAGTCACAATAGCAGCAGTCCTTAGTATTTGCAGTGCATTCCGTGGTTTCAAGACTACGTTAAACTTCTCAAGCACGGTTTCAATGAGGCGCTGAAGGGTCTAGTTATCTTTTAGATTCCTCCATGCAGTCTTTAAACGTAACGTTATTCAACAGGTTTCATTCGACTTTATGAATTAGATAATTCTAGAGTGATGCAAAACGTTTGGCCATGGCTGTATCTCAAAGACCAAGAATCCGATCGTCATTTAAGGCCCATTAAAGTCAAATCGATGCATCAATTCTGCCTCTATGAGTTTGCATTAAGTGATAAAATACTTTTGATGTCGCCGGAATTCGAGTTACTTGTCTCTCTCTCTCTCTTTTTTACTTTTTAACGAAGTTTGAAACGTGTTTTAATACTGACTCAAAACCGAAAATCAAAATATTGGAAACTGTGATATACTTATACTTCTAATTTCTCCAGTGATCCATAAGTGAAGAGATATGGAAGGAGGCGTTGTGGGCCTACCCTGTGAAAATATAATTGAGGTCATTCAAGGTCATTAATATGCATCATACACTACAAATCTCAATTCAAAGGTATAAACAATAAAAAATGTATATTTTAAACCGATAATTACCAAAATCGTTCCACAACAACAATAGTTATAGACAGATGAGGTAAACATCTTAGCAGTATTAACAAATGGCGGCAAGAAGCCAATAGCTGCGCTCAAATGTGACAAATGTCAATAAGTCAGCTTCATTGCCAGTATTGGTTGTTGTTCTTAGTCTACCCGCATGGCGTCTATGAGCCTGTAGTACGCAGCCGCTGACACACATTTGCGGTGTGAAAAGTGACATTCATCTGGGAACAATTATTTTATACAGTCTGACAGCAGCTTTGGTATTCTGGGTACATTACCCATACTTATGACCATGTTAAAATGTTCTTCAGTTGGATTTTGTGTTATTATCTAGATGATTCTAGAGCATCTGCAGCACAACATTTGTGTAATATCTTATGTAGGGTCATTTATTTTAATACTTTTAACATTTTAGGTTCTTTTGGTTTGTTTTGAATTTCGTGCAAAGCTAGCCGTCCCTAATTTAGCAGTGATAGACTAGAAGGGAAGCAGCTAGTCAACATCACCCACCGCCAACTCTTGGGCTACTCTTCTACCAACGAATAGTGGAATAGACCGTCTTATAACGCCCCTGTGGCTGAAAGGGTGAGTATGTTCGGTGAGTTTAACATTTTAGACCCTTTACGAATGCATCGACGTGATTATGCAAAATCCTGACCTTGTACCTCAAATCCAGTAACCTTTGCTATGGTCGAGCTTACGATTCAGTGTGATTGCATGGAAAGTTACATACATACCCAAAACTATTGTTTGTCACGTCAGATTATAGAAATTTTCGGTTTAAAATATTTCCTCTGCTATTATCTACATCTTTTCTGTTAAAATGTTGGGTGCATATTCCTTTACTCACCACTAATAACTAAAATACTTGAGGTGTTTGAATAAAATGTGACTACACCGTAACAATAAATTATCCATTATTATTCAGCAAACTAAGTGGTTATTTATTTATTTATTTATGAATTTTGGGTGAATTATTCATATTAAAACAATTTCCGAAGGATATGACCTTGAAGAAATTAACCTGAGATTTATGTTAACACAATTTCCGAGAGACATGATCTTGAAGAAATTAACTTGAATAACCTTAATGATATTGTCACATTGTAGGCTCACAACATTTCATTCCATATCAATTATTCACCTGTACCTCTCTAATTCTGGACTATTAGTAGGTCACTAGATTTTTGATCACCCGGTATGAATATATGTGTATATATATAAATTGTTTGTTTTCAATAGTGGAGTGAAGCGTACAGGGGAAGCTGGAAATAACCTGAACCTGCACACGTGAGCTAAATAGGGTTCAGGTATAGCCACCCCTAATTATAAAGTAGAGTTTAAAGGTAGGACAACTAGCTGACAGCACCTGCCGCTATACAGTTCTTTAGATATGACTTTTTTTTTCCTTTATTTCTCTGGGCCGCGAAAATCCTTAGTTTTTTAACAATAGTGTTTAGAGCATATTTATTACGTCCCTCGTTTTTATGCTGTTGCCACCTATAATTTTTTTAGGCTTTGAGTGAAGTTTAGCAGTTAAGTTAAATACGAATAATATTATGCCACGTTTAAGCATTGTCTCTGACTTCTCTGTGTGCCTAGTGTAGTTTTTAAGCTCTTTCTTTCCTTAAAAGAGGTGGTTGAGGTAACTGTGCTCAGATTTATTTCACGTTTCGGTGGAGTGAACTGTGATATACAAAAAATATAAGGTAACATTAGCTGATAAAATCCACGCCATCGCCAGATAACTGCAGCTTCGAGTATAATACACAAGTGAATAATATAGATACGATCCCGCCATGTTCAGTTATTGCCGTTAAGTTACTTTGTATGCCAAAAATATGTTGAAAACATAAATAAATACAGATACGGTCTCGTCATGTGCAAGCTTATCCGTCTATTTTTTTCCCTGTTCCTAGATAAATAGGTCGTTTCTAGTTTCTTACGTAAATAAATACCTATGCTGTCTCGTTTCGTTCAAATTTACCCTTTTTTCTTGTTTCTAGAATAGACCGTTTCAAATTTATGGAAAAATAAAGATACGATCCTGCCACCTTCAGATTTCGTCCTTTAATTACTTTATGCACCTAGAATAGGTCGTTTTTCAAAACAAAGTTTAATGTACGAGCCATATATCACCAGAAACTAAATATTGCATCCAACAAAGCAATCAGAATGAACTGGCAAGCTCGCAGCAGGCACGCACCTCGTGCTCACGCGTATATAACACTGGTTTCGGAGTGCTAAGCTAATGTTCTCTCTGATGGTATACGACCGTCTAGTCTTCTTGTGATGAGATGCTCTATCGTTATGGCATGACTCAGCTTTGGTCACCTATTGCTAGGGGAGATTATTGGATCAAAATATCCATACAGCTTTTAGCTAGCTTTTCGCAGCCGTGAAAAAGATTTATGACACTTCCAAATTCGTGAAAAAACAAACATATTATACATACGTTTTCTCTTTAATAAACTTTTGGTTCCGCAAACACGAGCTAAACTTTTAAAGTTTAAGATTATTTTTGTCATTAAATCTTTAATATCATTTTTAAATGGTTGATGTAGTTCAATATTTTACTATACGTTTTAATGATATATAATTCATTTCATTTGGTCAGGACTATCTCAAAGATTTATCTATTCCACGATAAGTGACATTGAAAGTTTGAAAATTACAGATGAAAGAGGCAAAGTGGTGAGCCAAGTATGTTATTACGGATAAAAGTAGGGCAGAATTAACATCCTACATTAATTAGGAGATAAAAATTTCGGATTAAGTACAATGGAATAAAAAGTTACGGAACTTAACGAGACTGAAATTTGACCACAGATTGGTTTAGAGTTAATAATCACACACGTAGTAAGAAAAATCTAAATTCACAGACCGAATCGATGAACTTGGAAGCTACAGTCAGGCTGGAGTAAAAATCACAGATTGGGTAAGATAAAACTAACTCACAAATGGAATCGATGAACTTGGAAGCTACAGTCAGGCTGGAGTAAAAATCACAGATTGGGTAAGATAAAACTAAACTCACAAATGGAATCGATGAACTTGGAAGCTACAATCAGGCTGGAGAAAAAATCACAGATTAGGTAATATAAAACTAAACTCACAAATGGAATCGATGAACTTTGAAGCTACAATCAGGCTGGAGAAAAATCACAGATTGGGTAAGATAAAACTAAACTCACAAATGGAATCGATGAACTTGGAAGCTACAGTCAGGCTGGAGTAAAAATCACAGATTGGGTAATATAAAACTAAACTCACAAATGGAATCGATGAACTTTGAAGCTACAGTCAGGCTGGAATGAAAATCACAGACAGATATAAGATTAACTAAACTTACAGAATATAACTAACAATTAAAGACTAATTGGGTTTTAGAAAAGTGAGGTAAGGATATCATCACTTATAGTGTGCTGCCATCTAGGGTGAATTATATGTAACTATTTTTCAAGTGACCCCAATGCATAAACACACCGGCTCGACTTAATGTTTTCGTTCTTCAACAACTTTGACCTAATAAAAGCAATTTGAATTTTTTATGGTTAGAAATTAAATATTAATTGGGGAGTTTCACTTTGTTTATTTCACACAATGAAGAATTATAGACAGCCAAATATGCCGTAAAAAACGCAGTTCAAATTCACAGATTTTTTTATAATGCGATTACTTTAAAGTGAGTGGCTTAGGGTATTACATTGCAGTTGCTATGGGTTGGATGGGAAATAGTTTACCCCATCTTGGTGGTCTGTTTTAATCAAAATTATATGCAAAAAAATCCAATCACAATAAAATAAGTTTTCAATATCTAAAAAAGATCTATGTCGAATCTTTGTTTTAATTAAAAATGATATTTATAATAAAATAGAGTTGATTTTAAAACCTCCCGTTTTTTCATGACATTCAATTTAATTGGTGAAAACCACATTCAAAGTTAGGTGTTCGTTTTACCCTACTTTTAACTAGAACTATAAATAACAGACTATATGGAGCAGAACTAGAAAGGAAAGACGAGATGGAGCAGAACTAGAAAGGAAAGACGAGATGGAGCAAAACTAGAAATGAAAGACTGGGTTGGGGTAGAACTAGAAATGAAAGACTAGATGGAGCAGAACTAGAAATGACAGACTGGATGGAGAAGAACTAGAAATGACAGACTGGATGGAGCAGTCCTAGAAATGAAAGACTGAGTAGAGTAGATCTAGATATAAAATGATTAGTGGAGTAGAGCTAGCAATGGAATAAAATTTAAAGTGTACAATTTAAGTAGTACAGAGTTGTAAGACGTTACTCTAGGTTTGGGCATTTGGTAAAAGGGTTATCTTCTTTAGAAATCATTAATCTAGCAAATAATGGGGTTATTTGGTAACTAAAGATCTGAATGGATTCCAATTTGTATAAATTTTCTCTGGTGAGTACATGATTTAAATAATTCTAATGTTTCAATATTTTGTTGGGTTCGTTTGTTTGTTTGTTGGAAGTTAAGCACAAAGATACACAATGGGCTATTTGTGCTCTGGCCACCACGGGTATCGAACCCCGGTTTCTAGCGTTGTAAGTCCGCAGACATTCCGCTGTGCCACTGGGGGGCGTTTTGTTGGGTCAGGAATGGTTATTAGTTAGTTCCAAAGGTCTTGTCCTTCGCGTTCTGTTATTGAAAAATGTGCTTCGCAGTTTGAGGTCATAGGTATGCTATAAGAGTGATGACCCAAACTCACTATTCGATAAGATAAGAGTAGTCCAAGAGCTGGTGGTTAATGTTGTTGACAAGGTGAATTTTCTCTGTTTTGTCCCTCAGTTCAAAATAAGGGACAGCTATGCGCAGATAGTCTTTCGTGTAGTTTTGCGCAAACATTCTAACGACATACGTGTCGGTAGAAGCAGCCTCAAATTTTCAGTACTAACCCTTAAAAAAGTTAATGTCTTAAAAAGTTCGAAATAATAACTGCATTACACCAATAACAATTACACTTGAACCTGTAAACTAGCACTCTCTAATGAAAGACCTGTAAAAACAGAAGTTTTGTTCATCATTTGTTCGTGCGTTTAACATCCTTCGAGAGATGGTATAAGAATTCGCAGTGCATTTATAATATATATGACATTTTCTATACATGTAAGTTACGAAACAAAATTCAAATAACGATCATACAAAACAGATCTGGAGCACTTAAGCGTGTTTGACTGTTTGTATAACAAATACTTAACATATATATATATATATGTGTTTATATCAGTAAAAAATAATAATCATTTAACCATTTCAGAAAAATGTACCGTAAATGTACTGTTTTTACAAAACAGTAAATCACGATGATTAAGAATTGATAGCAAATGGTTTCGGAAGGTAATTAGGAAACCAAAACTCAAATTCTTATAATCCTAGAGAGGATAAAATCATGTAACTCGAAATTTACTTAAGCTAGTTTCATACGTCTTAATGAACTGCTGGTGTATATCCGCTTAGTACCATTAAACAAGAGTGCGGATAAATCTTTCTAGGAGCACCGACTTGATCATGGTGGCACTCTTGACGTGAGACTATTAAACTCAAAAACGATACATCTGATAAATATTTCTTCTTAGATCCTTCAGTAGACGTAAACGAGAAGACAAGAGCCCTATTCTCGGCTCATGTTTAATATAGTTACATGCAACCCACAAGTTTATGGATTCCTGCCAAGTTCTTCAATAACCCAGCAAGAGTGCCCCGTTACATCAGCAAAATAGTCTGCTTTTCGGATGTTTCCCAATTCATTTCCTCATATCGTCGCAAGTCATTAATCATCATCTTCCTGCTTTCCTTGGAAACCATCAACAATACTTTGGAGCTAGAGGGTGAAAAACGAACACAGATTAGATTAGGCACGTAGAACGTGCAACTACCAGAGAGATGACGTCAGAAAATATCATACGAATTTCTATGGCCATGTTTTAAAATGATGTCAATAAGAAAAATGGTGGACATGCAGACCCACTTTAGGTAAACATATTTTACTGTTCTGAAAATATGATTTGGGTGAACTCCTCAAGAGATGAACCCAATTTCCAAATTTTTTCCAGCATGCATACAGAGGTTGAGTATTTTCTATTAAAACGATTTTCAAGCTTCACTATG
>NW_013668883.1:116104-125876 GCF_000517525.1 Limulus polyphemus | reverse complement strand
CGACTTCATTGTAAAAGGCTCCATCGTTATACTATCATATCCAAAATATACTTATACTCCTCCTCCCTACATGCTTTCCATAAGCCATCTAGTTTACAAGAACGACTGTTTCCCAGCGCCTGTTTCAGCAGTCCAATTACACAAACATACATAGGCAAATTGGCCGGTATATCTTCGTATGGAATAGCGTAAATATCCATTTCATTTTTCCAGCTGCTTGAGGTTTGCCACAATTGAACAGATGTGCTGTGGAAGCAGTTTGTTTACATTTGACTTGTGCAGCTTTTCCATACGAAGATCATTGTTTATTATATTGCCGTACTGTTGCCTGGGAAATCTGGGCAGACTTTTTTCACTCTCCTTTGTGTTCGTTGATTCTCACTTATTGCAAGACGCGCACTTTGCTTACCAAAACTGGGGTTCAGTTTGTTGCAGGACTCCTTCTTGGTGCTCCAAGTTAATCCATATTCGTTCGTTTTTCAATGCCATTAAGTATAAGGGATAGCTCCGTCTTGGAAATTATTAATCCGGATCTGAACACGTCTTTATGATTACTACCAATACAACGAAATTTGTTGTTAAATATTCTATTTAAATTACTGATTAAAGATCGATGTGAAACTCATGGTAGTTTAGGTCTATGGCATAGTAGATTTCACACTTAAATATTTAGCGAACAAGGACTCTGTTTAAGTGTTATTGCATTCACAGCCGGGCAGGGCGTAGCCTTGTACTTATCGTGCTCAAAGTGTGAATCCGGAGGTTCAAAGTTCGCCTCAAATTGCCACGAAAACACGCTCTACACTCTGGGGTCGTGCATGTACTATAAGAGTGAAGGTCAAATCCCCCTATTCAGTTAGACAAGAGTTGGCGATGGGTGTGGTTCACTAGCTGCCTTCCCTATCATTTCAAAATTATGGATGGCTAATGCAAATAGCTCTTGAGTAACATTTCACGAATATTCGAAATAAATAAACTGTCACTGTTCATATTATTATTTTTTTGTCTTGAACTATATTTCTCAGTAATCTATGCTTTATGTAGCTTTGCTTGAAAATTCTAAAATAAACAAACACGTATTCACAATCCATAAATTTTATAATGTGCTGTTCCATAACAAATTGAAAAAGCTTGATTGGAAGCTCAGATAGTACCGGAAGAATCACTCATGGATTTAATCTTCCAATCCTCTATCATTAACTCAGTGTGTTTGAACTAAGTTCATTTTACAGAGCTTTCCACCGGAATTGGATCACGAATCTACTTTACTAGTTTTATCACGACCCTGACCTTCAGAAAGAAAATTAAAAGTCTGTCCCTGATGGATTCTTTAACTTCTTATAAAAAGATCTGTTAGTAGAGTTTCCCTCTTCTGAAGATTAGAGTTCAGTAACTGATATTTCTTTTATTTTGCTCCTTCAGTCAGTTGTACTCAGATTTAATTTACTGAAAGGCTCACGACGCCTGGCAGCGTAATCTCCCTCAATCTAATCTCGTCACCAGATATGACTAATGATCCTTGTTATTTGAGTAAATGGGACGTCACACCATCTCGTAGGGATTGTCTAATGTTTCTTCAACATAAAAAAAATCTCATTTTTAAATTGTCATCTACTTATAAAAGGTTTTGTTTTCTGTGTATCTGTTATGATTTTAGTTTTACAATTTTTTGAAGTACGTTTTTATCTCATCTTAAGATATAAGTATTGATCTCTTAGAGGATTCACGTCAAATGTTTTTTCAGTTCGCTCAGTCGAACATACGATAAAAGGTCACAAACGTTACGGAGTTCTGACAGAGCGTTAGAGCTTAAGAAACTGTTTCTTACTCTCTTTCTTTTAGATTCCATCCAAGCATAGGTGCATTTAATCTTTATTCAAATCTAGCTATATAGAAAACAAAATAAGACAATGTTAGAGTAATATTATCTAAAATTATTTCATGTGGATGGCAGTCTCCTGATGCTTTCTTTATATTTTTTGTTAGCGCCTCTGGTGTTAACACGTAGGCTAATGAAAGAATAACACAAAGTGCACTTTTAAGCACTTGTTGACAATGGATACAACCTGACCATGTTTGAGCTTCATTGAAGGGGCGTAATCGAGTGGTTAGCGTATTTGGCTACAGATCGAAAAGTCTGGAGTTCGAGTTGTGATGCTGTTGAACATGGAGAACACTTCCAGCTGTGGGCGCGTTATAAAAGTGATAGCTTGTTTATTTGTTTTTTTTCTAGAACTTGTATGCAAAGTTACATCAAGCATCATCTGTGCGCAGCCGTCCTTGATTTTGAACTGATAAGACTAGTGGGAAAGTAGCTACTCAACAGCACTCACTGTGGACATGACAAGAAGAAGAAAAACACTCACTGTGGACATGACAAGAAGAAGAGAAACACTCACTGTAGACATGGCAAGAAGAAGAGAAACACTCACTGTGGACATGACAACAAGAAGAAAAACACTCACTGTGGACGTGGCAAGAAGAAGAAAAACACTCACTGTGGACGTAGCAAGAAGAAGAACAGCACCCACTGTTAATTCTTGAGCTAATCTTGTCTAAGCAATATTGGGATTTGAACACCTCTCTTATAGCGCATCCACTGCCCAAAAGTATAGATTGCGTGTTTCTGCCAAGAGGACGCGAACCTCCAATTATTGGATTCAGTGTCTTCGATGTGTTTAATACGCCCATTGAGAGAGATCATAAAGTGAAGGTGGCTTTTTTATTTTGCATAGAAACGATATTTAAAGAATCCCTACAAAATGAAAACGAAGCACTTAATGGTGGTGAACTTGGGAACTTAAAGCATGAGCCACTGGAGAAACTCAAGCAGTAGTTTTAAGTTAACTACTCGGTCTTTGCTGCTTGTGATGTCATAACTATCCCAAACTTTACACATAGAAACATGCACTGTGACATTCTCTTCACCAGTCACTTTGGTTACGCATTTCGACTTTTTCTTGTGATAAAGGTCAGAAGTGGACTTACCCTCTTTACCTCCCAGGGGCCGTCAAGATAGGTTTAGACAAGGGTCATGAATTGTGGAGACCTTGTATGCACCTTCATGGCATCTAATATTACCTTCTCGTTTCGCTCGTAAGATTTTCTAGGTAACGAAGCTGTTATAACCATAATTTATACTGTTTTTCTTTTACTTTATAAGTAACAAATCTTCATGTTGCTGAGACGTTTAATAGCACCAAAACTTGGTAACCTGACTCCCCCCTGTTGTTTTGTATAGCGAGGTTTGGCGTTTCATTAATTCCTTTAGCAGAGTTATAGTAGCAGCAACTATCCCCCCTAACACTACATTATGGTCACTGGTTTTTATTGAGCAAAGGAACGGTTGGATGGACATTATTTTAGTTCGCGTGATTCAGCGGTCAATCCCAAACAGGACATTACCGTTTCCTTTGGTGCAGTGGGATTCTGGTAGAATAATTCTAACTAAGTGTCGGGAAACAGAGCCACAATAAACAGGGCCACGTTAGTAATCCCTGTTTGTAATAAAAGCTTCCAATGGCACAGCGGTTGCTGAAGCTACGTGTCCTTTACAGTGGAAAGCTTAGGATAAGCAAACAACGTACGATAATTCAACTTTATTACACTTACACAAACGCCGTGATAAACACACGCCGTTTCATCGTATTGTCTTTATCGACAACAATAAAATATGGAAAGTGTGTACAACCATATTGTTCTAGCTCAACAATAATAACAACAGGAGAATTATACATTGATATATATATAACCATATGGATATAACACACTGAAGAAAATCAATGCTTATATAAAAAGTAGAATGGTTTACCATAACAACGTATAAAACAAAGAATACTTTTCAAAATTAATAGCTCTCTTTTGTAATAAGCTTTAGCCTACTATACTCCCAGTCTCCAGTCTTAGAAAACAAAGTAAAAACGTAAAGAAACCCTGAGTATTTTGTTTTATTGTTACTGTCGTGGAGAAGCTAAAGCTGTTAGTTTAATCGTTCTTTTCGTGAGCGGAATAAAGATTAATTTTTAGTTTAACCGTTGAATTGCAAGTAATACAGTACAAGAATACAATACCTCTACATCCTAAATCAAAACTTAAAACTTTGAAGGAAAATTAAATATAATTAATTATGAAATTAAACAGAAACTAGTTAATAGTCACTACATTAATATTAATAATTTATCTACTTTATCTGTTGTTGTTGTTTTTATCCACATGACCGCGAGTTCCTAAACTCATCTATTCAAAAGTCCATTATTATCTACATAGATTTATCAGCATCTTTACTTTCCAAAGCAATTTGACTTACCGATGTTCCTTTCTTTCATACTTGTTAGTCGTGTATTTATCAACGTGGGCGTCCACATAAATGTTTACAGGGAGGGGCAAAGTTTTCCAAGGGGGGTGGCAAAGTTGTGTGAAATTGTGAATTGAATAAAAAACTTCATATACATATGCTGAATAAAGAAAGAAAGAATTATGTTTCTCATTTTCCAAGAGGGGGGCAAGTGCCCCTCATGCCTCCCCCTGCGGACGCCCATGTCTATTAATAAAAATAATAACTGTTTCCTCGAAAATAAGCTCAATCCTTCACCTATATACCCAGTAATATGGATATTATTAATGCTGTACTATTAAGTTTTGGCACCATAACATATCCTATCATTAGATAATCCTTACTTGAGATCATGTAATGATAATCTCTCTCTCTCTATATATATATATATATATATGTATATCTTGTTGTTGTTTTTTGAAGTAGTTTGTGATCACAATACAAGCTATAATTTTACAGAGATTGTTTGAAATATTTTTATTACTGTACAATTCTTCTTCAGAATCTGTTCTGTCCAGCACAAACATACACTTTAGACAAACCACTCGTGCCGCTTGTACAATGTAAGTTCAATGAGACCCCGGTGTCCAGCACAAACATACACTTTAGACAAACCACTCGTACCGCTTGTACAATGTAAGTTCAATGAGACCCCGGTGTCCAGCACAAACATACACTTTAGACAAACCACTCGTGCCGCTTGTACAATGTAAGTTCAATGAGACCCCGGGCACGCGAAACTTTGAAGAATTTAATCAACTTTGATAATGCATGTAGGCAGGGGCAAATGCTCACAAAACGTTTATAGAGGTTCTATGCAAACATCTTAAAGCACTTGTAAAGTCATTAAGTATAACTGTAAATAGCATGATGATTTAGACACATAGAGAGAGTTCAATGCATTCAGAGTGATAAAATCAAATTACAAATTTGTAAAACAAGCTAAATTTCTTCTTCTTTAGCGTTCACCTGTGGCCAAAGTTATTGTCCTAATCATTAGCTTTTTCCAAAATTTTCGGTTCGGAGTCACTCTTTAAAACTCCCCATTTAAGATTTTATTTTGATGACATCTTCCTTTTCTAAATTCTACCTGGAGCCTATTCATATTTTTGTATTTCCTTGTGAATACAAAAAGTGATTTAATGTACAAATTGAAGAAACTACTATTAAAACTGATACGCTGGCCTTTAGTTCCTGTTCAATCCTGGCGAAAATACATGAAATTTTGTAGGAGGGAAGAGTAAACCTAATTATGCTCGTGATAAGCAGACGTAGTTGAAGAGACGTGGTAGCTCTTTTTCCATTGCTAACGAATGTGTTAAATTCATTGTCATTTTGTAATTTACGTGTAATTTTGTATAAAAAAATAAACAAATAAAAAAGCTTGGGCCGTTTCTAATAAGCTAGAACATGTATACTCTTATCACAGTTTACAGTAATTAGCAGGTTGGGTTTCAACTGAACAACACGACAGTAATTCCGCGTGTCTTTCTAGACACGTTCTTTGACAGATTGTTCATTTGATAACCAGTTATTGTAATTAGCAGTTCCAATGGCAGTAGAACCCCCTCCCGATTTGGGAACACGAAAATAAGTTTAGATGTCATACTGCTTACGCCTTCTACCAGATCTTGTGGCTGTTATCTAATTTTAAATTGTCTCTGATAAACGCTCTATAAAACAACTACAGCGAATTGAATTATACTGATAAGCTCCTTATTTAAATTAATAACTCCTGTTTATCTTAAAAACAACAAAAACTCTGAGGGGGAAAAAGGCGGGAGCCAGTCACCCAGTCTGAGTCATCGTTATCTAGTGTTACACATTCGAAGGCTCAGTCACTGTTCGAAATTCTTATCCTATCCATATTAAGAATTGACAGATAAAACCGCCTAATGAAAGACCCCCTGCTTTGGCATTGTTTGGTGTCAGAAAACGTCGCCATTTAAGTAAATCTTTACCCTCGAGGTTTCACTGTTTGGTGTGCTTATCTTGGGCAGGAAGCACACCAACAGTAGCCACGAACGTTGCAGGCATTTCGCGAAGCTGGCCAGCAGCATGAAAACCCAGCCATCCACCAGACGGCATGTTCGAACAATGAAATGAGTCAACAAGAGATTCAAGTGAATCAAATTGTTCAGATTTAACAGATATATAACAGTTCCATAGAATTCGTGAATCAAGTTTGATAAACTGCCTCCACTTTTATACATTGCTGTAGCAATAGCTATATAGTAGAAGATAGAGAGAAAAATGTTATTTTTCATCAGTACAGTACAACAAAAAATAGTTCATTCAACTAGTTGGGCAAATAAAACTAGTGTTCAAAAGAAGAATTGTCATCCAAAAGTGTCAAAATTATGTAAACGTTAGTTTAACAGTTTGAAAATGGGAATATTATCACCATCTTCATTTGGAGTTTTACATAATTTTCTAAGCACTAGGCATCACTTTCTTGCTGTCCGTATTACCTTCTAAAAACTTAAATAACATAGGCCTGCGAATTTAAACTTCATAAAAGTTATTTTGGTTTTAATAACGGATTTTCCATAATTCAGCTATGCAAATTTCGAAAATAATATTCTTTTTTTTTTCTATCACGTTAGGATTTTTTTACAAATCGAGAAGACAAAAAACTCTTACTTAGATCAAATTATTATTTCGTTTACCACAATGTTTATCATTATGTTTGTGTAAAAAAATACAAATAAACTGAAGAAAAGGAAGAACAGTGATGTGAAATGAATATACATCCTCGTTTATCGTGATTTTTTTGTGTGAAATCCACGTCTTTTAGTCTCAAACTACGTGTTGTGGTATTTTTTTTATGTATTGCGTTACGACGTTTTGTGAAAAATCTGTACGTGATGGAGAAAAATGGATATCATTATCGGATTCAGCGTACAGTAATTTCTAGAGAATGTAAAAATTTCCAGGCACTAAAGCCATTGCATAGTATGTGTATTTGAATTCTGAATGTGTGTTAAATAAGACTATTTTCAATTAGTCAATAAATTTGTGGGTTAGTTTTGGGATTATACTAGTGCAAAATGTAAATTGTAGCACGTTAAACGTTGATTAAAAATTAAAATTTTCAAATCAGTGGAAACACCAGCAGGACAACGAGTTTTATGACTAGGACTCAGTTAGACCACTTGTGCTGGTCTATTGTTATATTTTCCTTCCCGTCCAAAGTGTTGGATTCAGAAATTTCACTTTCTAACAGTGCGAAACATGAGTTTAGGTTTTTTATTCTTCCACAACCAGCGTAACAAGGTCGCCTTTGCAAACGACTGACAACGCTTAGCGCTAACTCTATGACGTAAGCACGTGAAATACTGAGTGCAATTTGTGAGAAAAGCGGTAGTCGATATCCTGGCTCGAGTTACTAATACTAGAGAACTACGGAAAAGAAACCCAACTTGAGGATCATTGGAGCTTCAAATGGTTTGGGATTCAAATATCTATTTTCCCATTTATCTACAACGTTATATAGAACATGTTCATGAGCATAGCAGTGGTCTTCCATAAAATGATCATTCACATTCCTGGCCTGTTTTATTAGCAGCTACGCGTTATCAGCTTCGAACAGCCAATCATGTAGCCTAACACCACAGACTGTCAAAAAGAGAAGAATACTACATACCTAGTTATCAACAATGTTGCAGGATTCTAACTATAATGAATCATTGTTAATAACTCTAATCTGATTATAGTAACAACAACATTAATAACGAAACCTAGTTATCAACAATGTTGCAGGATTCTAACTATAATGAATCATTGTTAATAACTCTAATCTGATTATAGTAACAACAACATTAATAACGAAACCTAGTTATCAACAATGTTACAGGATTCTAACTATAATGAACCATTGTTAATAACTCTAATCTGATTATAGTAACAACAACATTAATAATGAAACCTAGTTATCAACAATGTTACAGGATTCTAACTATAATGAACCATTGTTAATAACTCTAATCTAATTATAGTAACAACAATATTAATGACAAAACCTAGTTATCAACAACGTTGCAGGATTCTAACGATAATGAATCATTGTTAATAACTCTAATCTAATTATAGTAACAACAATATTAATGACAAAACCTAGTTATCAACAATGTTGCAGGATTCTAACTATAATGAATCATTATTAATAACTCTAATATGATTATAGTAACAACAACATTAATAACGAAACCTAGTTATCAACAATGTTGCAGGATTCTAACTATAATGAATCATTGTTAATAACTCTAATCTGATTATAGTAACAACAACATTAATAACGAAACCTAGTTATCAACAATGTTACAGGATTCTAACGATAATGAACCATTGTTAATAACTCTAATCTGATTATAGTAACAACAACATTAATAATGAAACCTAGTTATCAACAATGTTACAGGATTCTAACTATAATGAATCATTGCTAATAACTGTAATCTGATTATAGTAACAACAATATTAATGACAAAACCTAGTTTTCGAAAGTGTTCCAGGATTCTAATAATAATGAATCACTGCTAATACTTGGGATGGCAAATGCAGTTATAAGGTCTTATATATAAGTCAGTATAATGCTACCCGTCATATAGTTTGTCAGAAAGCTGTTTCAGAGTAATTTTTATCTTCTTTCAATTTTCAACTACATTCAACAACACAAAACCCACCATCATAAGAACGGGAATCTTTCAGCTGCTACTATGAATATATGCTTATAATTTAAGCTAAATATTCATAAGTGAACGACAAGCTACTAGCCATCAGTTGGTATCTTTTGATCACAATGAACTACCACATTTCCATGGTTTTCTCGTATACAGTCTATTTTATAAGAAATGATCACTCCTTCATAGATTTGTGTACAGTCAAAATTACTTCAAATAAATACTCCAGTGGATTCCCTAGAGCCTGTTTCATATTTCATCAACTACACTTTCGTTGTACATTTACAACTTATAGAAACTAACCGTACTTTCGTGGCTACCTGTATAACTTATATCAACTGACCATAGTTTCGTGGCTACCTCTACAACTTATACCAACTGACCATAGTTTAGTGGCTATCTCTACAACTTATATCAACTGACCATAGTTTCGTGGCTACCTCTACAACTTATACCAACTTACCATAGTCTCGTGGCTATCTCTACAACTTATATCAACTGACCATAGTTTAGTGGCTATCTCTACAACTTATATCAGCTGACCGTAGTTTAGTGGCTATCTCTACAACTATATCAATTGTCCATAGTTTCGTGGCTACCTCTACAACTTATACAAACTGACCAAAGTTTCGTGGCTATCTCTACAACTTATATCAACTGACCATAGTTTAGTGGCTATCTCTACAACTTATATCAACTGACCATAGTTTAGTGGCTATCTCTACAACTTATACCAACTGACCATAGATTCGTGGTT
>NW_013668883.1:113634-115222 GCF_000517525.1 Limulus polyphemus | reverse complement strand
CTCTACAACTTATATCAACTGACCCGAATCTATGGTCAGTTGGTATAAGTTGTAGAGATAGCCACTAAACTATGGTCAGTTGATATAAGTTGTAGAGATAGCCACTAAACTATATATAAGTTGTAGAGATAGCCACCCACGAAACTTTGGTCAGTTTGTATAAGTTGTAGAGGTAGCCACTAAACTATGGTCAGTTGCTATCTCTACAACTTATATCAACTGGCCATAGTTTCGTGGCTACCTCTACAACTTATATCAACTGGCCATAGTTTCGTGGCTATCTCTACAACTTATATGAACTGGCCATAGTTTCGTGGCTATCTCTACAACTTATACCAATTGTCCATAGTTTCGTGGCTATCTTTATACCTTTTATCACCTTGCACACTTCCATGACTACCGCTACTGTCTATATTGTATCTAGTGACTGCTTTTAATTGGTCCAGACGGAAAAGCTGATCAAACAAGCAAATTTGTGCGAATTAGACGTAGGAACTTTAAGTAACTCGAAGTGAGCAAAATTAGACGTAGGAACTTTAAGTAACTCGAAGTGAGCGGAATTATACGTAGGAGCGTCAAGTAACTCGAAGTGAGCGGAATTATACGTAGGAACGTGTAGGGACGTTAAGTAACTCGAAGTGAGCGGAATTATACGTAGGAACGTTAAGTAACTCGAAGTGAGTGGAATTATACGTAGGAACGTCAAGTAACTCGAAGTGAGCGGAATTATACGTAGGAACGTTAAGTAACTAGAAGTGAGTGGAATTAGACGTAGGAACGTTAAGTAACTAGAAGTGAGCGGAATTATACGTAGGAACGTTAAATAACTCGAAGTGAGCGGAATTATATGTAGGAACGTGTAGGAACGTTAAGTAACTCGAAGTGAGTGGAATTAGACGTAGGAACGTTAAGTAACTCGAAGTGAGTGGAATTATACGTAGGAACGTCAAGTAACTCGAAGTGAGCGGAATTATACGTAGGAACGTCAAGTAACTCGAAGTGAGCGAAATTATACGTAGGAACGTTAAGTAACTCGAAGTGAGTGGAATTATACGTAGGAACGTCAAGTAACTCGAAGTGAGCGGAATTATACGTAGGAACGTCAAGTAACTCGAAGTGAGTGGAATTAGACGTAGGAACGTTAAGTAACTCGAAGAGAGCGGAATTAGACGTAGGAACGTTAAGTAACTCGAGGTGAGCGGAATTATACGTAGGAACGTTAAGTAATTCAAAGTGAGCGGAATTATACGTAGGAACGTTAAATAACTCGAAGTGAGCGGAATTATATGTAGGAACGTGTAGGAACGTTAAGTAACTCGAAGTGAGTGGAATTAGACGTAGGAACGTTAAGTAACTAGAAGTGAGCGGAATTAGACGTAGGAACGTTAAGTAACTCGAAGTGAGCGGAATTATACGTAGGAACGTGTAGGAACGTTAAGTAACTCGAAGTGAGTGGAATTAGACGTAGGAACGTTAAGTAACTAGAAGTGAGCGGAATTATACGTAGGAACGTGTAGGAACGTTAAGTAACTCGAAGTGAGCGGAATTAGACGTAGGAACGTTAAGTAACTAGAAGTGAGCGGAATTA
>NW_013668883.1:106851-113585 GCF_000517525.1 Limulus polyphemus | reverse complement strand
TTACTGTGAACAAAATAATGCTATTATTTTGCCAGATGATGCTGAGGATTTTTTCCTGATGATTCTGAGTTATCTTGCCCGATGATGTTGGATTATTTTGCCTGATGATGATGAGATATTTTGTCTGATGATGGTGAACTGTACCTTGCCTGATGATACTGAGCTATTTTTTTCTGATGATGCTGAGTTAACTAAGTGAAATGTTGTAGTATTTGGTTTTTTACCCGCCTTTTATCTGTTCTTAATTATTTTGAATATGTGTTTAAGTTATCACAATGTTACGTGTTAATAATAATTACATATTAGTTATTTACGTGTCTCTCATTAACACGAAATATAATCAAAATTAATTACTTTCATAAAAACCAGGTTTCGATACTCTTGGTGGGCACAGTACAGATTGTGTAGCTTTGTGCCATGCATTAAAAAATATTTTGCAATTTTTTGAACTGTGCATATTCTCTACTTTGTCTAAAATATATTTGTTCAGTGTTAAACATTGTAAATCCAATGTAATCCCTCTGTTAATAGCTATAATGAAAAACATTTTCGGTTCAAGATGATGATTTATTGTAAATCTGGCAATGTACATTAAATACATCACAGAGACAGCTAAGAACGGCTAATGGCGAACTTGTGTACTTCATTAAAGTCTTCCAACAAATTAAGAAAAAGTGATGAGGATGCAGAATGTAACTAAACAAACGTATGTCAACTTTCTGCTTTATGAGCTACCCGTCACGTGGAATTTATGGTCTTTTAGTTATTCATAACCAGCCAAATTCCGGAGTGAAATATTTACTTTTTCTTCCGCTCATACATAACGTCAACGCTCATGTGAGCACAAATTGAAATAAATTTCTTCACTAGAGTTCTCAACCACGGCGTATGACACGAATGGTCGCAATGATTTATTACTAATTTTGCCGTTCGTTCAGTCGGTTATCATGATTACAAGTTAGCGCTCGCGGTCTTTACACGGTGAGATACAGCTCCACGATTGCTCCCATTAGTTACAGACTTTGACTTATCGCCTAGTAAAAAGTATACTGAGCTCAGGTGATTATGCAAATATGCAAGCGAGAGATAAGGTTGTATGTTCCTCCAGGGTTCGCGATACCAGACATCTGAGCTGGTGTTCGCTTTCCTTACCTTCTCGAGACTGCTACTTTCCTGGCTAATGAACCGCTGGAAGGAAGTAGAGTAATAAGAAAAGTGTTATTTTTACTTCGAAATTTTTCAATGATCACCGTTGCGACAGCAAAGATTGTCATCTGATTGGACAAAATAGAGCTCATTACAAATAGGACAAATCATACACTAGTATGACTACAGCTCTCCCTCAAGGAAAAGTGACTAACTATTTCCTTGATTCCAGCTACACCCTGATCTTATTTCAACACTCTAGTAGCATCTTTTAGTTTAAAGTGATCTTGTTTCAGAATCTATTGACATTCTTTAGTTAATAATAGCCTTGTTTCACAATTTCAATCGTATTGTTTAGTTTAAAATAATCTTATTTCAACACTCTAATAGCATTATTTTGTTCACAGTAATGCTGTTTCAGTACTCTACTGGTATCTTGTAGTTTATAATAATCATATTTCAACACTCTAATAGCATTATTTTGTTCACAGTAATGCTGTTTTAATACTCTACTGGTATCTTGTAGTTTATAATAACTATATTTCAACACTCTGAGTTATCTTGCCCGATGATTCTGGGTTATCTTGCCTGATGATGGTGGGTTATTTTGCCTGATGATGCTCAATTATCTTGCCTGATGATGCTGGGTTATTTTGCCAGATGATGCTATGTTATTTTGCCAAATGATGATGAGTTATCTTGCCAAATGATAATGAGCTATTTTTCCTGATGATGCTGAGTTATCTTGCCCGATGATTCTGGGTTATATATATATTTAAGTGTAACTATATATATTGTTAACTGACCGCCAGTAAGAAGATAACATCAGACAGAGGTATTAATATATTAACATATACCTTTTACACGTTTTCTCATGGTTAGCAAATTCAAACATACAATAATACCTAAATAGATAACTTTTTAATAAAAATATATATATATATTTTAATTAGTATATTGAACTTAACAAAATCACTAAATATTCACTGACGTATCTTTGGAGATGAGTTAAAATAGTACCCATGTGTTGTAAAATAATTTGATAACAACTAACTTTCTTTGAAATAATTTTATTTTAATGTATAAATACGCAGAGGTTAAGTCCTTTATATTTCAACGATTCTCGAGCCTCACCACATCGCTACCATACATGTCATCACGCATGTTTATGCTCTATTTGACGACCATATAACTTGAGAATAGCCCTGCATAGTAATTTCCATTACAAAAGGCTCTGTTGTATAACTGTCATGTTTAAAGCCAACACCTCCACTCTGAGTCCTTTCCATAAGCTATTTAGTGTACGAGGACAACGGTTTCCTAGTGCCCATTTCAACAGTCCGATGGCACAGAAATCAATAGGTGCTGTGTCCGCTTCCGCAAACTCGACATGTATGACTTTATATGGTGTAGCGAGGACTTATGTTGGATCATCCAGCTGTTTGAGGTATGCAGTGATTGAACAGATATGTCGTGGACTCAGCTTGTGTGTGTGCGTGACTTGTGGCGATTTTCAAGAAGAAAATCATTCTGGGGCACTTTTTGTGTTTGTGGATTCTCAACTGGTACTAGACGCCGCACTTTTCGTACCACGGCTGGGGTAAAACTTGTAGATATCTTTTTGGATGGTCCTGGTTCCCCAAGTTGACCCATTTTATTCTGTGTGATTAACTACGAGAGCTAATCCTTCTTTGAAATGTCTACATTCCCGATCTGATCGCATCTTTATGATTTGAGTGTATGAATATCTTGCGTCGGAAAGGGTTGTTATATACCCTTCCCAAAAGCGATCAATTTTAGGTGGCATCACATTACGTATGTAACGCCAAACAATGTCAAAATGTATTTCTGTATTTTATCATGACTTTATATCGGCTGCGATTGTCATGTAACTTGCTGGTTTGCATATTCAAACTCATTTTAATATAACGCACTCAACCCTTTGTAAAAAAATAAAATAAACAGAATAAGTCCATTATAATTGTACGAGATTATCGAACATAATTCCATGTAATAAAATTTTTCTACCTACAAAGATACTTTATAAAATGGGGAATTGCTGGATAAAAAGAAAATACTAATAATTTCATATTATTTGAACCAAAATAACAAAACGTGTAAGCACACAGTTTTGTTTTTTGTTTGTGTATCGCTTATTTTAGCCTTTATTTTCTTCAAACTTCACTCAGGCGTTTGTTTAATATTGTCCACTAAGTAGAATTGTCCACTATATAGAATTACTTAGTTATATAGATTGAATTGTGAAATCTATATAAATAAACGCCAATATATGTGTATATCTGTACCTCATACGTTTCCTCATTTCTTGATCAGTCAGCACCTAACTTGACACAGTGATACAGGATTATGTGAAGAGGGCCATGAGGGGCAGGGGGAATTAGACCCCTTCCAATTTCATATCTAATTTTGGAGACTACTATATCAGCACATCTTGACACAGTGATATAGGACGACATGAGGAAGATCATGAGGGAGTTGGCCCCCATCTAATTTTATATTGATAGAATTCTTGAAAACAGTATGTCTTTCTTTTCAGTATTGGTAAGTAAATGTATTTTTACTGCACTTTTAATGTTTATTATGTAAAAAAAAGAAGCCCAATTTCCTATCTTTTGTTACAAACCAGTTTTTATTTCACCCGTCCAATGAACGGGTACTCCAGCTAGTGTACAATAATATACAAGTTGATGAGTTTAATTCCCCTGGATATACAGATGGATATCTGAAATGGGCAGTTATAAGAAAGTTTACCTGAATATATAAATGTCTGTCTGAAACGCATGATACAATAATGATTAATATCTTCAGTTTACGTGGATATATATTGATATCTGCTGTGGAGGATGTAGATTTCTAAGATGCTGTGTGTGTGTTAAATCATTTTATGCGATTTTATTGGTTACACAATAAATTACAGAGAGTCTGTAGAGTTAGTAGTTTTTTTTTTTACAGGTTAAAGTGTTTATCTTTGCGAAAATAACAAAACCCGATGCAGTTTGTGAAGAAGATAGAAGTCGAGCGTGTTTGAAATCTGAAGCAAAGTCAGCGAACCTGACATTTAATCGTTCTTACCATCACTAAACCTACTGAGAATTAACAGTCACTTTTTCATCAAAACTGCCTCGATTTTCTACTTGATTACATCGAAATTTGAAATTTGATAGCGAAAAATCTCATTAAACGATCTAAGCTCAACAGAGTCGATCATCCCTTTTTTTTCTTTTTTTTTGTAAAATTCAGTACACTACATCTCAAGATAAAATGGTAAGTCACATTCTTCCCATTCACATACTACACAGCTCATAGCATCCAAAGAATTTCCGGAGATACCTTGATACGGACCATAAAATTGCCATTTACTTTATCCTTCCTCGAGTATGGGCATTTTTCACCCTGTTGGTACAAAATACCTTATGGCTAATGTCATAGAATGACTGCTATGTAATACCAAGAATCTTTCTTTTCATAAAATACCACGAATTCTTACATCAATACGATTAACCTGAGGCCTGACGCGTGAACGGGGGTTCTTCCAACCCATTTCCCATCACGCTTCCAAAAGAGAGCAAATAACCGTTATGCATTTTCCCGCCTTGCAGCCTACTTATGCGCACATCATCGTAGAGACGAATTCATAGCTCGGAGCACCAAGCAGAAAATTAAGTTGCTCCATTAGAAAAAGAATAACACGAGAGCGTGCCCATAACTAGGGCCTATCAAAACACGCATATTAATGGAAGTGTAGCCTGAAGGTTGTTAACACATCTTTCACGGCGAAGTGTTGATAAGAGTTACTTTTCTGTGATAAACGCCTGAAATGAGCATAAAAAAAAACTCACGCAAAGAAACGTTCTAGAATTCTTCACCAACCATATCCAGTTAAAACTATAACAGGAAGACGGTGATGGCCAGTCACGTGCAAAAATTAAGATAAATACAGTTTTTCATTAGACGCGTAAAATGGACTTATACGTAGGTCCGTTTTGAAGTATTAGTCATAAAATGGACTTATACGTAGGTCCGTTTTGAAATATTAGTCGTAAGATGGACGTATACGTAGGTCCGTTTTGAAATATTAGTTACTGTGCAAATTAATACAAATAAGAAGTAAAGAAAGTAAAAAATATTCTATACGTCTCTATTACTATTTTTCTATTACAACAGTACTGTTCTACAGAAAGTCATGGCTTAGAACAACAATAAGTGTATAGTGGACAATAAATCAAAATTAAAAAACAATGTTGAAGAATATGAAACAGTGCAATGTTTCACTGGTTTTGCCCTATGATGCGGATTTCGTTACTGAGTTATCTTGCCTGATGGTACAAATGTATTTTGTTTTATGATAAGGTACACTTAAAGATAAAACTATTCCTCACACATGAGGTTTTCAACAATAAAACACCTTGCTGGCACTGAACAGTTTGTAAAACTTGTAGAAAGTGTGCTGTGTGCATGCCGATAGTATCACGTCAGTGCACATGACAGCAGATTTTGATAAATATCTAGCTCTGCAACATAGTCAAACATACCGTCTAGCAAACACATGACATTCTATCACAGAACGCTGCTCACACTGAGCGAAAAATTGGTTTTAATCCCAGTCACTGAAGATAAATGGACTCGAGCAGAAAAATTAAAGGCCCGAGAAATATGATAAAACTGTTAATATTGCGTTACCAACAGTGTCACTTTCATCTTACCTGTAGTGTGAGTCACGTGCTCAAGACACTGAGTTTCTGATTAAAGCATGCGCAGTTAAGCTACACTGTGAATCAAGTCTTTTTAACTGGACTAACTTTAACAGACAACCAAACAAGAGGTTGAGAAGGAGCTACTGAATTATTTAATTATTTATATAGAATCATTATACTTTTCTGTTTATCTCAGAATTTGCTGGTGTTATTTCTATTTATAGTGAATCAAAATGAAGCTAAGAATCAATAAGCCTAGTGATACTCTCGATCACAGCTAGCATTAAACAATTTATTAAATTGGGAAAGATTCGAAGAGTGTATTGGTAGTCAGGTGACGAACGAACTATGGGGAAAACAAGAGTGATTGAAATGTGAACGTTCTTTATAAATACAGTTTAGCCCTTTCTTTTTCACTGTTTCATGTTTTATTTCATTCCTCTTTGTATTCTCCATTTGATGTTTAACAGCAGTACTTAAAGCATTAATTCCAAGTATCAAATAAAAGACGGACACAAAAATTACTAAGGTGATTGAGCTACTTATTTACAACTACTAACAATATATGTACAAGTGTACAATACCAAAAAATCAGTAGGTAGGACTATTGGTCATGTAATATTATCTAGTGAACAATAATAAACACATCAGTAGGTAGGACTACTGGTCATGTAATATTATCTAGTGAGCAATGATAAAACATCAGTAGGTAGAACTACTGGTCATGTAATATTACTTAGTGTACAATAATAAAAAAATAAGTAGGTAGGACTACTGGTCATGTAATATTATCTAGTGAACAATAATAAACACATCAGTAGGTAGGACTACTGGTCATGTAATATTATCTAGTGAGCAATGATAAACACATCA